>NC_134136.1:101141409-101445288 GCF_040939455.1 Microcebus murinus
CTTTTTGATATAATCCCAATAGGGGGATTGGTGAATCACATGGTATTTCTTTTTTTTGTTTTGTTTTGTTTTGCTTTTCTTCTTTAATACAGAAGAAAATGCCCTAATTACATATTGCGTGTGTATGTGCATCATTGTTTTATGATCCAAACACAAAAAGCATCTTTCTATAAATTTTCTTTTTTTTAACGAATTTTAATTTTTTTCTATTTTCGGTTTTTTGAGGAACCTCCATATAGTTTTCCAGAGGGGCTTTACTGAAAGCCCCCCCTTTGCATTCCTACCAATAGTGTACAAGGAATCCTATTTGTCCAAATCCTCACCAGCATCTGTTATTACCTTTTTGATAAAAGCCATTTTAAATGGAGTGAGATATCTCATTATGGATTTAATTTTCATTTCTCTGATAATTAGTGATGGTGAGCATTTTTAATAAACCTGTTGGCCATTGTATGTCTTCTGTGGAGAAATTTCTATTCAGCTCATTTGCCCATTTTTAATTGGATAATTCTTTTTTGCTGTTAGTTGTTTGAGCTCCTTATATATTCTGGTAATTAATTCCTTGTCAGATAGATAGTTTGCAAATATTTTCTCCCATTCTGTGCATTGTTTTTCTCATTCTGTTGAGTGAAATCTGTGCTATGCAGAGGTTTTCAGCTTGATATAATCCCAATTGTCTATTTTTATTTTGGTTGCCTGTGCATTTGAGATCTTACACAAAAATATCTCTGCCCAGACCAACATCCTGGAGCATTTACCCAATATTTTCTTCTAGTAGTTTCTAAGACCTAGTTTTATAGGTCTTATATTTAAGTCTCATCCATTTTGAGTTGATTTTTGTATACACTAAGAGATAGGGGTATAGTTTCATTCTTCTGCATGTAGTATCCAGTTTTCCCAGCACCAGTTATTGAAGAGACTGTCCTTTCCCCATTGTATGTTTTTGGTGTCTTTGTCAAAAATAAATTAGCTGAACACATCTAGATTTAACTGTGGGTTCTTTATTTTATTCTATTTGTCTAGGTGTCTGCTGTTATGCCAGTACCATGCTGATTTGTTTAATATATCTTTGTAGTGTGTTTTGAAGTCATGTAATGTGATGCCTCCAACTTTGTTCTTTTTGCTCAAGATTACTTTGGCTATTTGGGGTTTTCTATGGCCCCATATAAATTTTAGGATTGGTTTTTTTCTATTTCTGTGAAGAATGTCATTGGTATTTTGATGGAGATTTCATTGAATCTGTAAATTGCTTTGGGCAGAATTGTCATTTTAACAATATTGGTTATTCTGATCAATAAGCAGGAAATACCTTTCCATTTTTTTGTCCTACTCAATTTCTTTCATCAGTGTTTTATAATTTTCCGTTTATAGACCATTCACTTCTTTGGACAAAACAGAAACAAAGAAAAAACTTTTTAAAGATTCTACATTTTAACTTCTCCCCCCACCACACACACACACATACCTTTTGAATTTACATTGTTTATTTACCTATTTTTATATTGCCTATCTCTTACCAGGCTTCTGTAGTTATTATTGAATTATTTTGATATATTTGTTTTTTATGTTTTGTGATATGGTGATTAGTGGATCTCACACCATGATTATGGTATTAGAGTATTCTAGGTCTGTATATTTAATTTTACTAGTAGGTTTTACACCTTCACATGTTTTCTTTTTTACATATTAGTGTTTTTTTGTTCAGAGTGAAGAATTCCATTTAGCATTTCTTGTAAGGCTATGTGGTGGTAGTGAATTTTCTCAGTTTTTATATGTCTGGTAATCACTTTATGTCTCTTTCATATTTAAAGGATAGATATATTAGATATAGTATTCTTGCATAGTAATTTTTAAATTTTCTTTTAGCAGTTTGAAAATATCATCCTATTGTCCCCTGGCCTGTATGCTTTCTGTTGCAAAGTCTTTTGCCAGATGAATCAGGGCTCCTTTATATCTTACTTGTTTTTTCTTTCTTTTGCTGTTTTTAGGATCCTGTCTTTGTTCTTGACTTTTTTTTTTTTTTTTTTTGAGACAGAGTCTCACTTTGTTGTCCAGGCTAGAGTGAGTGCCGTGGCGTCAGCCTAGCTCACAGCAACCTCAAACTCCTGGGCTCAAGCAATCCTGTTGTCTCAGCCTCCCGAGTAGCTGGGACTACAGGCATGCGCCACTATGCCCGGCTAATTTTTTTTATATATATATATATCAGTTGGCCAATTAATTTCTTTCTGTTTATAGTAGAGACGGGGTCTCGCTCTTGCTCAGGCTGGTTTTGAACTCCTGACCTTGAGCAATCCGCCCGCCTCGGCCTCCCAAGAGCTAGGATTACAGGCGTGAGCCACAGCGCCCGGCCTGTTCTTGACTTTTGAGAGTTTGATTAATACATGCTTTGGGGTAGTCTCATTTGAGTTGAATCTGTTTGGTCCTTTATGACTTACCTGTCATAATATTTATCACTTTCTCAAGTTTTGGAATGTTTTTCATTATTTATTTCTTTGAATAATATTTCTATCCCTTTCTCTTGCTCAATTCCTTCTTTTTTTTTTTTTTTTTTTTTTGAGACAGAGTTTCGCTTTGTTGCCCTGGCTAGAGTGAGTGCCATGGCGTCAGCCTAGCTTACAGCAACCTCAATCTCCTGGGCTCAAGCAATCCTGCTGCCTCAGCCTCCCAAGTAGCTGGGACTACAGGCATGCGCCACCATGCCCGGCTAATTTTTTTCTATATCTATTAGTTGGCCAATTAATTTCTTTCTATTTATAGTAGAGATGGGGTCTCGCTCTTGCTCAGGCTGGTTTCGAACTCCTGACCTCGAGCAATCCGCCCACCTCGGCCTCCCAGAGTGCTAGGATTACAGGCGTGAGCCAGCACGCCCGGCCTCAATTCCCTCTTGAACATGAATAATTCTTAGATTTGTTTGTTGAAGTAATTTTGTATATTTTGGAGATCATTTTTGTTTTTTTCTATTCTTTCTTTTTTCATTTTTCTCCTCTGATTGTCTTTTTTTCAAATAGCCTGTGTTCAAACTCACTAATTCTTCCCTCTGCTTGATCTATTCTGCTGCTGAGAGCCTCTAATGAATGTCTAGTTCAGTAAGTACGTTTCTCAGTTTCAAGATTTCTATTTTTTTTTTTTTTTGTCATTTAAACCTCTTTGTTAAATTTCTCTGACAAATTTCTGAGTTGCTTTTCTCTGTTATATTGGAGATGACAGAGTTTTCTTAAAACTGCCATTTTGAAATTTTGGTCAGAGAGTTCACATATTGCTGTCTTGTCAGGATGTCACTGGTTCCTTGCTTTTTCTTTTTCAGAAGGTTGTGGTTTCCTGTTTACTGTTGTTTCTTGTGGGTGCACCTGTATGTCTTTGCATTGAAGTATTAGTTATGTATTTCAATTTTCTCTGTCTTGTTTTTGTTTTTATTGGAAATGTTTGCTTAGAGATTTTTTGCAATTTGCCTGTTGATTATCTTTCTTTCTTTTTTTTTTTTCCTTTGGGTTGCTAGCTCCTCATCAGCACCAGGTGGTACCTTAAGCCCAGGTTTGCCTCAGTTCTAGTAAACAGAGTCCCATCTGTCCTGAATAGGGAAGGTCCCACATAGGATATCTCACTAGTCTGTGAAGCCTGGCTAGGGGTTTATGCCAAGAGGACCTATAGATTCAACCTCCTATAGTGTGATGCTGATGAACAGCCACTCTGATTGATTTGGTATCTTCTTTGGCTGAGTTACAGAACAGAGTTTTCAGGGATGGGGATGTTAGTCTTGCCTCCCCCCGCCCCCCTTTGTCTCTGGCTCTCCTCAGGAATATTTCTCCCAATACATCCTATGGGTTGATATATGGACAGATCTCCTGCAAGGGAACCCGAGATGGTGTGGAAGCTAGTTGTCCACTCTGATCTCACTTTCTCCAGTGAAGAAACCATGAATCAGGGGAATGTGTGTGTTGTGTGTGTGTGTGTGTTTGTGCTTGAGGCTGGGAAGATTGCAGAAATGGGAATGGCAGGTATGGAGGTCTGATTCTTTTATCATCTGCTAGTTTTTTTTTTTACTTCGCTGTGGCCTCAGGTACTGTCTATGAGTTCTGGGATATTGCTGGTGATTATCTCAGTGCCATATATTTGTTTTTGGTTCTGTGGAGGGCAATGAGGCCAGCTTACTTCTATGGTGCCATTTTGAAACTGGGACCTCTTCAATTTCTTTCATTAATGCTTTGTAGTTTCCATTGTAGAGATCTTTCAACTCCTTGGTTAAATTTATTCTTAGGTATTTTTTGGTAGCTATTAGAAATGGGAATGCTTTATTGAATGCTTTTTCAGTTTGCTATTGGTGTATAGAAATGCTCCAGAATATTGTATGTTGATTTTGTATCCTGTAACTTTCTTGAATTTGTTTATTATTTCTAACAATTTTTTGTGAGTAGGTAGGATTTTCTACCTATAAGATCACGTCATGTGCAAACAAGGGCAATTTAACTACCTTTTTCCAATTCATATGCCTATTACTTTTTTCTCCTGCCAGATTGTTCTCTCTAGGACTTCTAGTATTCTGTTGAATAAAGTGGTAAAACTAAACATCTTTGTCTTGTCTAGTTTTTAGAAAAAAGCATTCAACTATTCCCTCTTTATTGTAATGCTATCAAAATATCAATGACATTCTTCATAGAAAAAAATATTCTAATATTTCTTTGTAACCACAAGAGACCCTGAATAGCCAAAGCAATCTTGAGCAAAATGAATAAAGCATGAGGCATTACAGTATCTGACTTAAAAATACACTACAAAACTTTAGTAACAAAATAGCATGGCACTTGCAGAAAAACAGACACATGGACCCATGGAACAGAATATAGAACACAGAAACAAACTCACACAATTACAGAGAACTTATCTTTAACTAAGGAGCCAAGAGCACTCATTGGGAAAAAACAATATCTTCAATAAATAGTGCTGTGAAAAGTGGATACCTATATGCAAAAGAATAAAACTAGATGCTAGCTATCACCACTTACAAAATCAATTAAAATGGATTAGAGACTTAAATGTAAGATCCAAAACTATGAAATCACTGGATGAAAACATAGAGGGAATGCTTCATGATATTGATCTGAGAAAATGCCTATTGAACAAGACCTCAAAAGAATATGCAAAGAAGCAAAACAGGACAAATTTTATTACATCAAGCTAAAAAGCTTCTGTACAGCAAAGGAAACAATCAACAATGTGAAGAGACAACCTACAGAATGAGAGAAAATATTTGCAAATTATCCATCCAACCAGGGATTAATAATCAGAATACATAATGAATTTAAACAATTCAACACCAAAAAAAATCCAATTTTAAAATGGACAAATAAGCTAAATAGACATTTCTCAAAAGAAGACATACAAATGGATAACAGGTATATAAAAATGGTCAACATAACTAATTTCCAGGGAAATGCAAATCAAAGCACAATAAGCTATCATCTCACCTGGTTAGAATGGCTATTTTCAAAAAACCAAAAAATAACAAATGCTGGCAAAGATGTGTAGAAAGGAACTCTTACACACTAAAGGTTGAGAATGTAAATTAGCAAAAACACTACAGAAAGCAGTTCAGAGGTTTCTCAAAAAATTAAAAATAGAACTATCATTTAATCCAGCAATCCCACTATTTGGTATATGTCCAAAGGAAATGAAATTAGTATGTTTAAGAGCTATTTGCACACCCCTGTTTATTGCAGCACTATTCACAATAGCCAATATATGGAATCAACCTATAGGCCCATCAGTGGATTAATGAACGAAGAAAATATGGTATATTTATACTATGGCATACTATTCACTTATAAAAAGGATGAAATCCTGTCATTTGTAGCAAATGGATGAGCCTGTAGGTTATTGTGTTAAGTGAAATAAGCTGGGCACAGAAAGAGAAATACTGCAGGATCTCACTCACTTGTGGAGTGAGATTTGATCTCATAGAAGTAGAAAGTAGAATCATGGTTACCAGAGGATGGAAAGGGTAGGAAGGAAAGAGGATGGAAAGAGGTTGGTAAATGGATACAAAGTTACGGTTAGATAAATATAAATTCTAGTTTCATCACATAGTAGGGTGACTACAGTTAACAATAATATATGTCATACAGTCAGCCCTCCGTATCTATAAGTTCCACACCTATGGATTCAACCAACCAAGGATCAAAAATATTCAGAAGAAAAAATGGATGGCTGCTTCTATACTGAACATGAGCAAATATTTTTCTTGTCATCATTCCCTAAATAATACAATATCACAACTATTTATATAGCATTTGCATTGTATTAGGTATTATAAGTAATCCAGAGATGTTTTAAAGTGTATGGTAGAATGTGAATAGGTTACATGCAAATAATATGTCATTTTATTAATATATAAGGACTTGAGGATTCATGGAATTTGGCATCTTTAGGAGTTCCTGGAACCAGTCCTCCATGGATACCAGGAGAAAACTGTATTTCAGAATAGCTAGAATAGAGGATTTTGAATATTTTCAAAACAAAGAAATGATCAATTGTCATTTTAATGGTATGCTAATTACCCTAATTTGATCATTACACATTGTATACATGTTTCAAAGCATCACATTGTACCCCATAAATATGTACAATTATGTCTCAATTAAAAATAAAAACGAATTTAAAAAAGTAAGTCAGGCCGGGTGTGGTGGCTCACGCCTGTAACCCTAGCACTCTGGGAGGCTGAAGTAGGTGGCTAGCTCAAGGTTGGGAGTTTGAAACCAGCCTGAGCAAGAGCCAAACCCTATCTCTATTAAAAATAGAAAGAAATAAATTGGCCAACTAAAAATATATTAAAAAATCGGGCATTGTGGCACATTCCTGTAGTCCCAGCTACTAAGGAGGCTGAGGCAGGAGGATCGCTTGAGCCCAGGAGTTTGAGGTTGCTGTGAGCTAGGTTGATGCCACAACACTCTAGCCTGGGCAACAAAGTGAGACTCTGACTCAAAAAAAAACAAAAACCAAAAAACAGTAATTCAACCAGAATACTAAAGAAGACTCTGTTTCTAAGTGTAAGGTGTTTCTTTGTATATTTTAGTAGCAAATAAATAAGGAACTGTATTTCTTTGTAATTGAAAACTAAATGGAAATTATTTAAAAATAAAAATAATGAAGAAAAATCCAAATTCCTTTACTCAAACTAACAGTGCCACCCACAGTTGATAAATATCACCCCATGTATACAAATACAGTATGGATATAGAGGTCTCCTAGACTTTAGTGCTATATGAAATTCCAAAACTTTGACATAAGATGTATACTTTACAGTGGAGAGAATTAGGCAATTCTTTCATTCATTACTTCACTCATCAATTCCATTTTTATTTAATACTGGAAAGAAAAACATGAAAAAGGAAAACTTTTCACTGCAAAGGAGTCTGCAAGCTTGAAATTACAACTTTCAATATTATTTTAATAGAATAGGCAATTTTCCCAGTTTTTTAAGGAGAAAAACCTTTTTTTCTATTTTGAAAAGTATTACTTAGTTTGAATAAATTAATTGCAAATAAAAGTTAAGCTACAATAAAAAGCCTGAATAGAAATGACTAGAACAAATACAACACAGGACTTGATTTCCTTGCATTAGTCACAAAGCATGTGACAATATAGAAAACTTCAAAATCAATTATATTTCTTTGATTTGGGGGTAAAGGCAGTTACTGATATATCACAACTAATAAATTTATAATACAAGTTTCTTGACATGCATTTTCTGAGTGAACCCAAATGATCATTTTTAAAACAAGGAAATTATGACAGTTGAAGAAAAATAAAACAGTTCATGGCTTCTAAGCATCAAATTTTGCTTTTTTAAAACCAAAAGAAAATCCAAAACAGCATTGTAATAGGATAAATTAAAGCTATGCTACCACATACAAAAATTTGCTACAATCGATTATTCAAAATAAAAGAAAACAAATCAAAAGGTTAAAAAATTATTCTGTTTAATCTAAAAGTGTACTGGTTTCTACAAGTGTCAAAAAAGGGTCTAATGTGGTGCAACTGTCTATACTTTTCTTGTGGTACATTTATAAAAAGGGTGGGGGTAGGAGGGGAGAGGAGGAGAAACTTGTTCTTGCTTCAGAAAGCAAAGGATTAGATATTTTTGTTTGTAACTATTGTAGCAAGTCACTGTAGCTACTACAATTAAATTTGATCCTGCAACTCTTTTGAATATTACCTCACTAAAATAGGAATAAATAATGGAGCTACCATATGGCAAACAAATAAAAATGAAATAAAATAAAAATCAAATTTTCCAAAATATATATGGTTCTTTACTTTGAGGAGATACTTCACTCATATTTTTGGAACCTTTCTAAGAGGCTGAGAATTTAGAAGTTGTTTGTTAAAGAGCTGTAAACTTCTGAGGATTGTACATAAACATTTATATGCAGGAATACAACTGTGGAATTTGTACATTGTTAGCATAAATATTTTTCACATGAACCTTAACAAAGCCTTCAACCCATATTCTGGAAGGCTCTCCAATTTTCTAAAAGGTGTATTTCAATATTCTTGGCTTCCCTTGCTTGATTTAGGTCTGCAGAATGGCTGTGCTCCAAGTCAATAACTTAACAACATAAAGGAGCTCAGTTTTGTATTTTGTAAACCAGGTGCATAATTAAGTCTGTGCTTTGGTTCAGCTGCTTTGATCTTTCTCCACTGTCTTCTGTGGACCCTGCAAGACTCTGCATCAACATCTGTCCATTAGTCCATGAAATCTGTTATGACATTTAATAAACCCTTTTGTCTTCTTAGTATTGTTTCTGCACTTGATTAAAATGTTCTTTCTGCACTTGACTAAAAGATTCTTGATACCATCTTATTCTGAAAACCACCACCTCCCCCTGGACCCACAAACAAAATGACACAAATAAATATATTGGAACAAAAAAATTACTGAGGATTTCTTTAGGCCAAATTGGTAATAATCTTCTTCTATTTGGTGCTGAAAGAAATTTTGCAAAAAGAAAAGCTTCTTTGGAGTTTATATTCCACATTTTCTTTATCCAGTCTTGAATTGGGCACTTAGGTTAATTCCATATCTTTGCAATTGCGAATTGTCCTCTGATAAGCATTTGAGCTTTGGGTAGATACCCAGTAGTGGATTGCTGGATTGTATGGTAGGTCTACTTTTAGTTCTTTGAGGAATCTCCACACTGTTTTCCATAGGGGTTGTACCAGTTTGCAGTACTGAGCCATAAAAAAGAATGAAATAATGTATTTTGCAACAACTTGGATGGAACTGGAGTCTATTATCCTAAGTGAAGTATCTCAGTGAATAAACACCACATGTTCTCACTAATAAGTAGGAGCTAAACAATGGGTACCCATGGGCACAAAGAGAAGTAAAAGACATTGGGAACTAAGAAGGGGAAAGGATGGGAGGGGGATACTGAATAAAAACTTGCCTACCTATCAAGTAAAATAAACACTCTCCAAGTGAACGGCACACTGAAAGCCCTGACTTCAGCATTATACAGTGTGTCCATGTAACAAAAACATTTGTGAATCTTTAATATTTTGAAAAATATGTTTTATAAATATATATATATATATATATATATATATATATGAAAGTATCTCATTTAAGGTCCTCCAAAAACCAACTGGCATCTCAAAAATAAGAAGCCCAGTCTCAGTTTCTCAGGAGTAATGGTTCTAGCTGATTGTTCTGATTATGCTTAAAAGATAATTTAAACATACCTTGATATAGTAGTACTTTACATATTTATCAAAATGTATGAAAAATACATTTCACATTATGTCTCTGTTTCCATATATGTATTTGATATACATGCTCAAAATACTTTATTTTGTTTAAAGTAGCCCAATTCCATATAGCTGCTAATGACTCCTTGATGAATATTGACTGATCAAAGAGGGTAAATCTTATGAAAGATGGGTGTCTTCTGCTCACAGACACATAATCACTATTATAAATATACACACAATAATTATACAATTTAAAATATACAAAATAAAATGGCACAAAAAAACTCAAAGCACATCTACAAGATCATCAAAATAAAAACAGACTTGCTTTTGCTTTCCTGAAATTGAATACTGAAACCATTTACATTTGTACTGTGGATGACTTGATACTGTAAGGGGAAAATTGCAGGAAAGAGTAAACAAAACAAAACAAAACAAACAAAAAACTGCAGAGCCAGGACTCAATTCATAAGGGTTTTATAAACCAAAGCCAACAACATGAATTGTTCTTGGACACAAATATAAAATCATAGCCAGTTTTGGAGCATGGATATCACATTCAACATATGGCAAATTTGTTCAAGCATATGGTCAACCAATCTACAATTGTGGAAACTTCCTCTCCTCTCTTCCATCCTTTCCTATGGGAGATCTTAGGGGACAGAGGGTTTCTGGGGTTAACAAAGCAGTAGGGATCTGATACAGGGCCTAAGAGGAGTCTGTTCAAACCAAACTAGCAGATACAGACTGGTACATAGTTATGGCCTCACAGGAGAAACAAAGTGGCTATAGTGTTTGAAGGATAGAGCATTATAGATTCAAAAAAATCCTAATGGTTTATCTTTAGTAAGTAGCATTCATTATGCTTCTAATGCATTAGGAGGATCCTAGAAATAGTTTCCCTTTAAATCAGGGGTTAATCTGGTGTCCACAGAAGCCCAAGGGTTCTGTGGATAGAATTCAGAAGATCCACAAATTTGGAAACATAAAGAAAAAAAAAATTCACTAAAGTCTAATTAAAATTTATCTCTTTCTTTTATCATGACTTAGTAATAAGCCACAGTAGTGTTAGCAATAAGTATGATTTTTTTCACCAATAAAAGTCAATTAGATGTTATTATAATCATATTATAGTTGTTACAGATCTCTTAAAACATCCTTTATAACTATAATGACTTCAAAACTGCTGTAGTTATTAGACTTCCCAATAGATACTGTTATGGAAAGCATTAATAAAAACAGATGTATCCTTATAGTACAGGTTTAATACTTTATAAATCATTTTTCATTTAAGTGGCTCCTTTGTGCTCATATGTATTTCATTCTATGCATTTAATAATGTTATTCTGAGAAAGTTTATGTATGTATCACCAGAATTCCAAGGAGTTGTGACTTTAAAAGGTTAGGGACCCCTACTTTAAATAGCTTGGAAATCTCTAAGAGTTTAAAAAGGATATGAGGTTGTGGAAACAATATCTGACAATATATGGTCCTTAATGCAAAATTTTGCTTAATTTGAAATACAAAATTTTGACAATGATTTGAAATAATAATATGGTTAATGCCATATCAGAGATCCAAGCTTTAGCTACTTTGTCATCCTCTGTAAAATTTACATGTATCCAGGCTTATCGGGGACTTGGAAAGTGCTTCTAAAAAGTAGTCTAAATATGTAAGGGACTGTAGAAAGGGGTGAAGTTTCAGCTTTAATCCCCCCCCATCCAAATGTGAATACCTGGTTACTTTCACAGGAATCATTTCTGGGACAATCCCTAAAGCAAGATTCACCTGCATTTAAATTTCACATATTCTAGACAATTTATAGTATAAAATCAACATTCAAATCTTAAACTTCTATACATAAAATTAACATTTAAACCTTAAATTCTATATTTTAAATTAATATTCTATTCTACTGAATAAGAAGTTTAAATTGTTATGAAAATGTCAATTAGTTTAGTATTTTAATTTCTTCATGTGTGCACATAGGTCATTTCAGGAAGTTATCCTTACCAGAGGATTTTTGCCCAATTACCTTTCAGTAAACTTTCTGCTTAAATCTTAGTGACCAATGGATAGGACAGCATTCAGAGGGAATGACAGCAGCGCTTTGCGTAAACAACAGTGCCCAGAAGAATTTTCTAAAGCGTCAGCACAAAGCCCCAGAGAAGCTGGCTAAACCTGATTTTAAGTGTCTTAGCCTATGTTCACTTGAAAACAGAGCATGTGGTGAAAGCTTGAGGAGTTTGAAAAGTAAGAGTGCAAGAAAAGTGACATCGGGAAAGGGAGCCCAATGTCACCACTTCTGTTCAACATAGTGTGGGCAGTCCTAGCCAGAGTAATCAGGCAAGAGAAAGAAATAAAGGGTACCCAAATGGGGAAAGAGAAGTCAAACTATTGCTTTTTGCTGGTGACATGATCTTATATCTAGAAAACCCCAAACACCTCACCAACATAGTCCTGGAATTGATAAATAAATCCAGCAAAGTCTCAGGTTACAAAATCAATGTACACAAATCAGTAGCATTATACACCAATAACAATTAAGCTGAGAGTCAAATCAAAGACTCAATATCATTCATAATAGCTGCAAAGAAAATATAATATACTTAACCAAGGAGGAGAAAGATATCTATAAAGAGAATGATGAAACACTGAGGAAAGAAATTGCAGATGATACAAACAAATGGAAAAACATATCATGCTCATGGATCAGCATGGATCAGTAGAATCAACATTGTTAACATGTCCATACTACCTGAAGTGATTTACAGATTCAATGCAATCCCCATCACAATACCAATGTCATATTTCACATATCTAGAAAAAAATAATTCTATGCTTCATTTGGATCCAGGAAAGAGCCCTAATAGCCAAAGCAATATTAAGCAAAATGAACAAATTTGGAGGCATCATTATTACCAGACTTCAAACTATATTACAAGGCTATAGCAACCAAACAGCATGGTATTGACACAAAAATAGAGGCATAGACCAATGAAACAGAATAGAGAACCCAGATATAAAGCCATCCACATACAGCCAACTGATCCTTGACAAAGTAGACAACAATATACACTGGGGAAAACAAGCCTATTCAATCAATGATGCTGGTAAAATTGGATAGTCACATGCAGAAGAATGAACCAGGATCCATATCTACTACCACTCACAAAAATTAATTCAAGATGGATAAAAGATTTCAATGTAAGGCATGAAATCATAAGAATTCTAGAGGGAAATTTTGGGAAAACTCTTGTGGATATTGGCCTAGGCAAAGAATTTATAAAGAAGAGCCCAAATGGCAATCATAGCAACAAGAAAAATAAATAAATGGGAATTGATTAAATTAAAAAGCTTCTGTACAGCTAAGGAAATAATCAACAGAGCAAATTGACAATCTATAGAATGGAAGAAAATATCCATAAGTCATACATCAAATAAAGGGATAATAATCAGAATCTACATAGACCTCAAGCAAATCAGCAAGAAAACATCAAACAACCCCATTAAAAAATGGGTCAAAAACAGGAACAGAAGCTTTTCAAAGGAAGATAGACAAACAGGCAACAAACATATGAAAAACTGCTCAAAGTGTCTAATCATCAGAGAAATACAAATTAAAACCACAATGATATATTACCTTATCCCAGTTAGAATGGCTTTTATTAAAAAGGCCAAAAACAATAGATGCTGTCATAGATGCAGAGAGAAAAAGAGCACTTATACACTGTTGGTGGGACTGAAAATTAGTACAACATCTATGTGAAACAGTGTGGAGATTCCTCAAAGAACTAAAAGTAGACCTACCATTGGATCCAGCAATCCCACTACTGTTGAAAAGAAGTCATTTTATCAAAAAGATACCTGCATGTGAATGTTTATTGCAGCACAATTCACATTGCAAAGATGTAGAATCAATCCAAGTGCCCATCAATTCATGGGTGGATTAACAAAATGTTGTATATTTATAATATGGAATATTACGCAGCCATGAAAAAGGGTGAATGAAAGCCTTTGCCACAATTTGGGTGGAACCAGAGACCATATCCTAAGTGAAAAATCTAAAGAATGAAAAAGCAAACACCACATGCACTCTCTATTAAATTGGAACTAACCGATGAGCACACATATGTACAAATAGAAGTAAAACCCAGTGGAAATCAAGTAGGGGGAGGGGGAGGAGGGGTTGGGTAAAAACCTACCTAACAGGTACAATGAACATTATCTGGGTGATGGGCACACTTATAACCATGACTCAAGCATAACAAAATCAATACATGTAACCAAAAGCATTTGTACCCCTGTAATATTGTGACTGAGAGACTAAGCAGAGAGCTGTGGCTCAGAGATTTTAGTAGGCAGTAAGGCTGCATAAAAGAAAACTGGCATCAAGATCATTAAAGCATGGACACTGCCTTGACTGGACTGGCTAGAACATAAAGGGCCAAGGTCCAGAGATGAAAGAACCTGGAAAAGTGAGCACAGTATAGCTTCAGCAAAATATAAACCCAATGCATGATAAATATATGAAATTTTCTTTAAAAAGGATATCATCATCTAATTGCTTAAAATCAAATATAAAGAGGAAACATTAAAGAAGATATATGAAAAGATATGTAACCTTCAAATAAACAATAATTAAATTGAGAGTTGATTTTTCAACAGAAATATGAAAGCCAGGAAACAATGGAATGCTATTTTTAGAACAAGATATATTTTTTATATCTATAAAACTTTTGGTGGTACAAAGAATGGTGCAGAGAAGTGTTTAGAGTATATTATCTTTTCTGAGAAAGAAATATATATGTATAAATATATAAAATGTACAAAGATATAGAATAAATGTTCAAACATATGTATACTTATGTTTGAAACCTGTATTGCATATATGTTAGAGCAATTAAACATAAGATACTATGAATACTGTTTGCCTTGATAGAAAGTAACTGGATGGCCAGATAATAGGAATAGGAGGAAAATCATTATATAGCTATTATATCTTTTGAATTTAATTTCTCATGTATAGATAAATATATATGTAATCAAGTGAAGAAATCTTTAAAATTATTAAAAATTTATATTATTATTTATTATTTTATTATTTATATTATTTTTTATTAAAATTATAAAATGTTGTGAGAGTAAAAGGATGACTATAAAATGAAGCAATAGCAGAAAAACATGATAAAATAACAGTCAGATTTTAATGTGTGTATGTATATGTGCACATGCTTAAGTGAGTTTCCCAGAATCTTCCTTTACTAGTTGGTCTGAAAGGCTGTGACAGGTGGCATTTTGTGCAAGTTACTGCTCAGTTCACCTGGGAACTCTGAAGGCAAGGATAAGTATTGTCACATACAAAACCTTAGTCAATCCTAGAGACCATATATGTGGAATCTAGTTATCATAGAAATAATTTCCAAACTCTTGCATGTTTACATTAAGAGAGAATACTGATAAATTCCAGGATTTCATGTAGCATTTCTTCATGTTCCATGCATTCTCCAACCTTTCTCTTTCTTTTTTTCTATGTTAACTGAGACTGCTGTGATATTTTTCTCATTACCAATCCCTTTCCCTATTCCTTTATAATTATTGTCTAAAAGTGTAAGGATAATTATGAAATAGCTATAACGGCAAAATGTATAAATGGGCCATTCTCGGGACTGAGTTTGGATAATGATGAGTTTCTCTAGTTTTGGCAGATGGAAGACAGTTCAGATATTAGATCTGCTGCCGATGAATGATATTATGCCTTCGTTTCCATTTTTGAAACTGCTTCATGAGGCAACAAATTTAAGGATTCAAGACATCAGAGAACTTCCTATCTGGTCAAGTTGTCTCTGGTAATAGCTCTGAAATAAGAAACTTAAAAGTTGCTACAGATAACAAAAGCAACACTTTAAATTGCTAAAATTCAGGGACAATAGCTCTCCCTCTAAAATGGGGTATCTTCAAATATGAAAGACCATATGTTTGGCCATCAGGCATTTCAAAGTTAAAGTAAAGTTTGGTGTGCTGCTGCACTATTCACCAGTATTTCCTTGAGCAGATTCTTGATAAGATTATTCCTTCAGAATCTGATTCAAGTGTTAGCAGGGGGATGACTCCTGACAGAAAAAAAAAAAAAAGAGAGAGAGAGAAAGGCTCACAGAAAGTTCATACACTGTCATTGCAATTGGTGCTGGCTTATGTCAGCTTAACTGTACCACTACAGTAGCTGAAGAAAAAAAGTTTGACTTCAAATTATTTGTAAAACTAATTATTACTATGAGAATAAAAATGTTTTGGCCAGTAATATCAAACATTTATTGTGGAGGTTTTTTGAGGGAAAGGTATTTTGCTTGTTAAACACTATAAAAAAATCTGAGTTTTACTGAATGCTTGCTCCATGGCAGACACTTTTTTGAATAATCTATATGTGCATTTCTTCCTTTACTTTTGATAACCCACAGGAAGTTCTATTATTAGCATAGTTTTGCAGGTGGCAAAACTGATCACTGGAGAAGTAAAGTAACTTTCCCAAAGCTACACAATTAGCAGTAAGCCAAGAATTGAACACCAAACTACATACATAATCCCCAAATAATACTTTTTCTAGAACAACATACCACTTTGCCAGACAAATACTGCTTTACCACTATACATTATCTATTTCATTTAATTATATGAATTTCAATTGACAGTGGGATAAATATAGATTAGAAGGATCAAAATACACTATTTAAAACATTGACAATATTTTATAAAACATACCCTAATCTCCAACCATACATTTTGTCGTATGCTTTGTCTATTTATTCATTGATCTTCTATTTTATTCACAAGTATATAAGTCCTATGAAAAAAATGAACTCTGCCTGCCTGCTCTCCAGAGTATCTTCATAATTTACAACAGATCCTAGAGCATGCTAAGTGTGAAATAAATATCATATGAATAAATGACTTAATGACTGACATGAAAATAACACTTTCTGATTATTCCTGTAATTTGTATTTTAATTAACATTGTACATAACATTTAATGCTTGTTTCCTCTCTCTACTACAGACATGAATAAGCTACAAAAGAGTTTAAAAATGGCACATGATGCTATGAAAATGTTCAAAACTGGCACATGTTCCGCAACATTGTGAACTCTTCTTCATCTGTTTCTTCCTGCCTTTATTTGCTCTACAGTGAGCTTCACTTTGCAATTTTCAGAGTGCAGATTTGGAGGGTGAGAAATTAGTGAAAGGTAAGAAAGAACAAAAGACACTCAAACACTTGCCATGATACTGGTTCCTAAAATACTGTGAGAAACAAGGAGTAAAAGAACAGAGTTGAATACCTATAGCAGGAGGTAGAGATGTTTTTAATGAGGGTCAAGTTTAGGCTATCCTGAAAGCTATAAACAGATTGTGAGAAGACACCAGAAGTGCTCACCCAAAATGGGTATCCCATCTCTGGCTACATGTATTGGTCATCTCAACTGGACAAACATCACTATTGTAGCAGAAGAAGCCTATGTCCATCTGATACTCAACAGCTATTTGAAGTGAATGGGGATTCTTTTTTTTTTTTTTTTTGAGACAGAGTCTCACTTTGTTGTCCAGGCTAGAGTGAGTGCTGTGGCGTCAGCCTAGCTCACAGCAACCTCAAACTCCTGGGCTCAAGTAATCCTTCTGCCTCAGCCTCCCAAGTAGCTGGGACTACAGGCATATGCCACCATGCCCAGCTAATTTTTTCTCTCTATATTAGTTGGCCAATTAATTTCTTTCTATTTATAGTAGAGACGGGGTCTCGCTCTTGCTCAGGCTGGTTTCGAACTCCTGACCTTGAGCAATCCGCCCGCCTCGGCCTCCCAGAGTGCTAGGATTACAGCACAAGAATAGGGATTCTTGCCCTGTGACTTCTGAGGTTTTCCAGTGGGTGTATTTCTTGTCCTATTTTTCTGTTATCAAACATCTAGGGGTTGTAAGGGTAAATGAATGGTTCGCCCAAGCATTCAGCTGAAAGGCATTAAGGGAATTCATCCAAGCTGCCTGCCTCTGGTAACACAGGTTTCAAGAATTAATTCTGGTAATTTCTGGTATCTGTGAAGCCTACATTCTGGGGTGGTGGGGGGGAACAAAACACAAAAAAATAAAAAAATACTTGTCTAGTGTCACTAATTAGAGAAAGTCATTCCTGCAGAGTTTGTGATGGCCATCTGGAGTTTCTCTGATCTTTCTCTTCAAGTTAAGAGTCAACAGAGACAGAGGCATCAAGCAGTTAAAAAATATGTTAAAAAAAAAAAACCAAAAAACATATTTTCACCATACATTGTTGACCACACACCTGCACTAGTAAGCTGTTAAAAGAAAATCATAAGGAGTGAAAAATGTTCTCCTACTTTGCCTAGTAGGAAAAGAATTGTAAACATAAATGCCTGATGGGTTTCAAGGTGACATGCCATTTTCCAATCATCTCTTTCATGGGACACTTTTCGTGCTTAGGTAGTTGCCAAAGCAATGTAATTAAAGCACTAAAGTGACATTTTATCACTTCACCTTTTAGGATCCAATTTATCCAGCAGTTGTTTTTTTTAAAAAAACAGTTGTTTGAAGCTCAAATCTTTTACTACTCTCAGATAGAACAGATGGCACAGCCATATTAGCAGTGACACTATATATACACGCCAAGTGAACCGGTGCTATTATCTGGTTAAGTGGCTGTCAGCATTTCCATTACAAACCCAGCTTTGAAGGGTCTATAATTCAGATACTTTAAATAACATCTGGCTGAAACTTGGTGTATAGAAATGATGAGTGTTGAGTAAAAATTAGTATAATTTTGTGAATGCGTGAATACTTCTGGAAGACTCAGCTTGATCAATTGGTTTCTTTTATAGCAATGACTTCCACTAATTAGTATATTTTGGGGTTCTAAACACATGCCATTCATTTATTCAGTCAATCAGTCAGTCATCAAATATTTATTTCACATTTACCATGTGCCAGGCCCTGTTCTAAATGGTGGAGATAATCTGGAGGACAAGCATACAGAGTTCCCTCTCCTCATAGTGCTTATGTATTCATGAAGAAAATAGAAAATCAGGAAATAAATACACAAATAAATCTCGAGCCAGTATGTACAGTTAGGGATTAGGGTATGTTTCATAAAATATTCTCAGTATTTTAAATGGTATATCTTGATCCTTCTAATTTTACTTTCATTCCACTATCAAAAAAGTAGCAATAATTTCCTTTAATATTCATATTATGTCAATCAATCATAGTTAGCAAGAATAAATTCAAAGCATACTCCACATTATTTTTAACTGCCGTAGTGGACACAATTTTTCTCATTCAATCTTATAACTTTTAAGTGGACAAAAAGATACAAAAAACATGGAAACTGGACTCTCAAACTAAATCATGTCAGTTATAAGGTAACTGCTGTTTTATTACTAGTAGAAGAAGGAATACTCAGATTTTGTAGGGCTCGAGTCTTCTACAATTTTGAGAGCCCTCATTTAAGAAGATGAATCTTCAATAACAAAACCAAACTTAAAAATTCAAGTTAATATTTATAATGAGAAAGATAATAAAAATTACAAATTTATAAAAGCTCCCACGTCTGACCACATCAAAAACCCAGGCCCTAGGGAGAAGACCATGCAAGTGACAGTCTCTGAAGCTTTATTTGCCTTTCCATGCTTCATGGAAAATTTATTTGCCTCTGTGTAAAGAAACACACTAAGCTAATATGATTAGTTGAAGTTAATTATAACACCATGGAATCTCAAAAAAGTTAGATGCAAATTTGAAAGAAAGTAGATGTACCAAATACTGATTGAATTGTAATAAATGAGAAACAAAACATGTAAGTAACATAGAAGAGACCAGAAAAGTTACACTCATAAGTTCTTTTTGGTGCCTAAGATTTTTTTCCCTTTAAAACCACATATCATTGTCCAAAAACTTCAACTTCCAAAGCTAGATTATTGTTTGTTTCCTCTACTTGATAAATGAATTTCATGTAGCAAAAATTGTCAATTGTAGCAGAGGTGACAGTAATGCACACTTAAAAGTGTAATTCTAAGGCCATGTTTTGTCTTAGTGAACAAAGTAAATGTCATGTGCATAAGAGTGAGGAATGAACATGAGTGGCCCACAAATTTTATTTGTTAAGGATAAGGATGTAGAAGAAAGGAGAGCCTTGAAAGAGTTCAAATTTATGTTTTCATGCTTATTCGATGAGGATCTTGGGGTAAATTAATCTCTCTCTCTAAGTCTCAGTTGTTTTATCTACAAAATTTCAGTAATAATATCTCTACTGTAAGGTTATTTTCAGGCTTAAATAAGATTGTCATGTCTAGAGAACCTTGTACATAGTAGACAGCCAACAAATACTAGCTTCACCTCCATCCACACTTGCAAGTAGTGGTAAACTTTGAACACGCATGCTAAAGCAAAGTATGCTGCGCATAATCCATAACCTTCTTTCTGATGACTCACAAGCTTCTTTCTGTTTATAATCTTCTGTCGGGTAGAGTTCGATCACCATAGGGTAAGGGAGTGAGAAATGCTGTATCACTTTCCCTCAGCACTGAATGATAATGTTCTTTAGTATCAGAGCTTATTGGGACTTAATTCCATTCTCCTCTTCCACAAAAAAGAAATAGACATCTCAATGCATTACAAAATTATTTGTTTATCATGCACAATATCCGGTAGGTATAATGATCACAGCTCCTTTGTTCAAAGATATCCCATTAGCCTGCCAATTAAGTTGGTGATCTGTTAGCATCCTTTACAGCCCAAATGCTCCCTGCTCTCCAATTCATATGAACCTTTAAGAATGCCATATGTTCAAATTGCTTCACTCCATACTTATTCCCTTTCCCACTATTATCCCCATCTGTGTAAATGCATGCCTTGGGGAATGGATACTTGGCTTTTCGTTGGCTTTAAATCCAAGTTACTGCCCGGTTTATTTACACGTGCTTTCTCTAACTGCTTTCTTTGGGTATTTAAGTTGTTTCATGTCTACTTGACTAAAAATCTTGGTTAAAACAATCTGTTCTGAGAAATTGTGAAATGATTCCACGTTGTTCATCTTACTCTTAGTTTGCAATTCTAAGGCTATGACCATTTGTGTCTCAATGTGGTTAAAGAAACACGCCCTGTCTTCATTCCTGCATCATTCAAAATAGTTCTCAGAGTCTGCATTTCCTACAATTATATCATCTTTGTTTTATTTATGCTATTTAGCTTAAGTGAGGAAAAGACCTAAAGTCATCAAATAATGGCTATACTACTGGTGTTGGGGTGCTATCAAAATGATATAATCATCATTGTAATCACTAAAAGGTTATAATAAAACTTGATTGATTTGATGTTTCATTAATATCAGCACTATTTCAGTATTTGCTGTAAGATTGATTTTGACTGTCTCTTCAAACTCTTAAACATCCACATCATCTTTATATGTTCCTGAAGAACTGGTTGGTGTACATGCTAAAGATAGAATTATCTAAGCAGTCACATTGCTTTGGACCCAAATGATGTTTTTTGTTAAGGATTTTCTGAAGAGGTCTGTCAGGAGAACTTTTTATTATTGTTGTTCTACAATAGAGGCAGCTTGATAGAATACTTTATCCCCTGTCCCTACTTTTTGAAAGGAGTACATGATTTCATGCATTATATAGGATTATCCTTCTGCAGTATATAGCAAGTAATAGGAAATCTGGGACTATATTGTAAAGCTATTTGGGTCAAGTTTATTCCTATTTAGAGGTAAAAGCTTTGCTATGTACTTCAGAATATACAATTTCTAAAGGTAGAATATGGAAGGCTTTAGAAAGGCATTCTAAAAGTCAAATGCAAACTTTAAACTAATTTATGAGTCCGTTTATTAGGGGATGAATTAAGGTTCAAAGAAGAATTGTTATTTTGGTCATGCTTCTCAAATTGGAGCTCTGTAGACACATCTCAGGAAATGGCAAATGGACACAAAGCTCAAGAGATAAGTATGATACATCTTCTGTCAATGTTCATTCTACTTGAAGCCATGGGGGGAAGAAAAGCGAATAATTTAACTGTAAATAATTTTATGCTTTTAAATTAAAACACATATAGACATTTTATTAAATAAAACATAAAGTCTTTTTGATAACATGTGTAACTTCAAAAATATTGTAGTCTGCTGGTGAGCTCTTACGTGTAATCACCCTTTGCTTGCCAGGGGAATATGATCATTCTCTTCTGTGATTAGTGTTACTTGGCAGAAATGTTTTAGAAACAATAAACTTGCATAATTCAAAGGATCATTTTATTGTTTCTCTTAGAAAAGCCTATATAAACTGTTTTCAAGAAGCTAAAATATTTGACCATAAAGAAATACTTGTTAATTCATATCCACACATGTGCACAGTTAAGGAAAGTTGAGAAAAAAACCATAGAAATTATACACTTCTTTTCCATGTCTTATCACTGCCATGGATGTTTGCAAATAAAGGGCAGACAGTGATCACAACACAGGCATATAAAGGCAAATTGATGACAGCTAAAATAAATTTTAAATCAAAAATGGTAAAAAAAAAAAAGACAAAGATAGTCATTATATAATAGTAAAGAGAGTTATTCAATAAGAAGACATAACAAACCTAAATATATATGCACCTAACATAGAAGCTCCCAGATTTATAAAGCAAATTCTACGAGATTGAAGCAAAGAAATAAACAGTAGCATTGTAATTGCTGGGGACTGCAACACCCCAGTGACAGAGCTAGACAGATCATTGAAGAAGAAAATCAATAAAAAAAACACTGGACTTACATGGACCTCTAGAACAAATGTGCCTGGCAAACATTTACAGAACATTCTACCCCCAACCTACTGTATATACACTCTTCTCATCAGCACATGGGACATTCTCCAAAATTGATCATATCTTAGGCCAAAAAACATGTCTCAGCAAATTCAAGAAAATTGAAATCATACCATGCCTTTTTTCAGACCATAGTGGAATAAAACTGGAAATCAATTCCAAAGAAAACCACACAAATCTACACAAAGTCATGGAAATTAAACAACCCGCTGGTGGACAATCTTTGGATCAATAATGAAATTAAGATGGAAATCAAAAGATTCCACAAATTGAACAACAAAAGGGAGACAAGCTATCAGAATCTGTGGGATATAGCAAAAGCAGTACTAATGGGAAAGTTCATAGCCTTAAATGCCTACATCACAAAGACAAAAAGATCACAAATTCACATCCTAATGTCACATCTCAAGGAACTAAAAAAGGAAGAGCAAACCAAACCCAAAGCCAGTGAAAGAAAAGAAATATCAAAGCTCAGAGAAGAACTAAATGAATGGAAACTAAAAAAAAAACAATACAAAAAACCAATGTAACAAAATTTCATTCTTTGAAAAGATAAAATCATTGGACCACTAGCCAGATTAAGCAGAAATAGAAGAGAAAGGATTCAAATAAGCTCAATAAGAAATGTAAAAGGAGACATTACAACTGATACCACAGAAATACAAAATATCATTCATGAATACTACAAAAACCTCCACCCATAAACTAGAAAAATGTAGGGGGAATGAATAAATTCCTGGAAGTATATTTAATTTTTATTTGTACTTATTTTGAAGCAAACAAACTGAACTCAAAATGAGGTGGGACTAACTCATCATCTATTTACTTATTAAGATAATGAAAGAGGGAGCAATCGGTACCTGAATTGAGATAATTGTGAAATGATATCATGCATGGACATTCACAAGGTACTTAAGCTGCATTAAGAGGCTGAATACATAATTCAAGTTACTAGTACTATTTTATAGAATCCCTTGACCTTCTGGTAAAGTAAAATTACTGTGAGTAATATAGCTGTAATATGCTGTGAGTAATACAGCATAATATTATAATACAAAAATTCTCATTCTTTAGAACCTCGGTCATTTGAAAGTAATAATAATTTGAACTATGCTGTCCTGAATTGAGCTGGGCTTCTGCACTACTTATCAAGACAGTAAAATTGCCATGCAAGATTTCAGAATGACTGACTAATATAAGGGAACAACCATTATTGACATTTTATTGCCAATGTGTCAAATAAGAAACATATGCTAATTACACAATTAATTTTGTTCAGTAAAATTATTATTTGATAGTAATCTCAAAATTTTTATCTTATATGTGTAAGTTGGAAATGTCATATTGCATTTCTAAAGGTGACTATTTGTGCATTTAACCTTTTCTGTAATTCACAATTTCATTTTCTCATTTGTCTAAGATGTGTAAGTCACATTTACCAAAATACTCTGACATCTAAATCCATTTAAAAGATATTTGCATTCTTTGGTATCTAGCATTCTTATATTTGTATATAGTTTCTTCGTCTGAACATGTATATAAATGAAGTTTTAGCTTGCTCATTATCAGTATACACTGAAACATAATTTTGAGCAATAAATCAACACTAGGCAGGTTGAAATATATTGCACAGACATTCTTTTTGGGGCTACAAATATGAAATTTTTCTAAAAACTTTAGCATTAGTCCACACACTATTATTCCTTCTCTCTCTCTCTCTCTCTCTCTCTCTCTCTCTCTCTCTCCCTCCCTCTCTTCCTCCTTCCTTCAATTCAATTTTAAAATGAAACTGACTTTAAATATATATATTGTTAAAAATAAACCAGTGAATAGCTGAAGAAAATGATTACTTAAGATGCTTAGAAAAAAATCTCCTTTGCCTACTCTGGATTAGCAGATCAGCATATATTATAATAGTTCCAAGTCTCCTATAGAGGGAGCTGCTGCTCTATTGAATATTGAAGACCTGGCCTTCAGTTAGAAGTCTACAATTTAAAGTCTATTTTACATAAATAGAAAAGAAATACTAAGGGCTTATTAACATGTAATTGTGGAACACATTTTTTTCTTTCTCCACAATGTCACAGATGTCAACTGAGTGTGTCTAAGGAAATTGATACTACAATCTGTTGGTAAAACACAGTATTTTGTTTTGTTTTTGGAAGAACACAGACCAGGTGTCAAGGCAATGACACCTGGGGGCTGCATCATACACAAAAAGATAGATAACTTCACAAAAGAATAAAATAATACAATTTCAGAGGAGTGAGGGACAAAGGAGTGACCCTCTGGGTCCCCCTCCTCATTCTTGTGTACCAATAACAAGGAAAATATTACAAGACAATATAAATTTTAATAAATTTAGGTCAAAATTTAATGTCTGATACTTGGAAATTTGGTTTTGTAGCAAATGAATCATTATGGAGGGGAGAGAGGAAGTAATTAAGATGATATTTGTCAACTCTTTTTTATGCGCTGAGAAGCACCAAGCTATAACTTGCTAAATTTAATTAAATTCTGATGGAAACCTCAGTGTCTTTATTGCCTGACTCTTAGCTAAGGGTTATGAATACTAATTATTTACAGTTATTGTTTTCAAGAGAATTGAAAACACTAAATTAAAGTATAAATCAGTTATTGGGAAAGAAATACTTTGAAATATTAGATGACTATAATTATGTTATTGATGAACTAAAATAAAATAATTGAAGATTTGAGGCAAAGTTCCTAGTGTTGTAAAAAGTATTAGTCAATAAGGACATTTAAAATTCAGCAAAGTTGTGCTTAAGCAATAAAATTATATCTTGTGTAAAATTAACAATCTAAATAAAAATTATGCTATATTTTAATGTGGTGAAATTTATGGAAATTGCTTTGTTATTTGCTTTCCCAATTTACCCAATGAATTGTAAATTTTTTAGTAGATTTTATATTTGAATTCAAGAAAAGTATGCAATTTTATGACCATGTTATTAGATAATAGTGCTAGTTACATTGTAAAAGTTTAAATATGTATAATGCTTTATACCTGGCTGATTTATACAGACCATGAACAGACCATTTACAATATTTCTCTGAGCTTTATTTTCCCTTTATAGTCACTAAATTCAATGTCTGAATCAAGCTCATAAATTACACAAATTATTGGTTAGTACTGTTACCACAGCTCTTTCCATGCTAAAATCTTAATCATAACCTTTATAACATACAAATTGACAGAATAAAAAAGGCTAATGTTTTTATTAACCTCAACCAATTTTTAGTAATTAATTATTTTGAAATTTACTAAATTGAAAATAGAAAACAATAAATTGGCAAGTTTTTAGTAATTTCTATTGAGAAACTGAGAGAATATAATATGTTTACAAAACTGAGTTTGTGGCAAAAAATATTTTCATAGAAATAAAAAAAAATCATATCCTTCACAGGCTCAGACTTTTACTGATAACAAAGAAAAAAATCATTCGTATGATTTCTCAGAAACTGGGATGTATCAAAAGAACTAAAGTTTGTAGGATAAATGATTATTCTCATCTACAAAGCTTTTTTATACTACCTTTCATCTTAGGAATTTCAAAGTCTTTAGCATGTGAACTGACTTACTAAATAAATCGTGTATGCACTCAACCTGATTTGCAACAAAAGAAGAAAAGGAAAGCCGCGGTTAAACAATTAGTTAATTTAAAAAGTAATATCATTAATTAATTTAAGATACATTCCTTGAGCATTATGCCAGGCATTATAGTAATCCTTGGGAATAAATAGTCTAGTGAAACACCATGCTTGTCCTCCCAGTAGATAGGTCTAAACATATATTAAACCTAAGAAATTGGTTAGGTAGGGAAGAGACATGCAAAGCTCAGTGATCTTTACTCCTATAGATACATAAAACTCAGGAGTCCAAGTAGAGAGACAAAGAAAAGGAGGAAAGGAGTTCAGAGAGAATTTCACAATGGTAGTGAATATTGAAGTCTACTGCATAAGTACTAATATAAGTCAATCCCCCATTATCCCAATGAGAAATACTCACACTAAGGCATACATTCATATATAAATATTTCAGTCAATTTAAATATAAAACTTTAGAGAGATATAGAGGGAAAAATCAGATATTTATTTATATTTTTGATTTCATTAATTTTTATATATATTTGCCTCATGTATAAATAATATCATAATTTTCCAATATTTCTTTATTCTACTTACATTTAATTAAGTAATTTTATTAATATGCTTCAAAGCCAACTCCAACATCAACGTCCTCCCATCATCCTGATCCCTTTTTCTTTGTCCTCAAACATGGTTTTCTAGAGCACATATTTCCACTTACAGTCTAATTTACCTGAGACACAGCACAGTTTTGAATTTGTATTTGGTATTCTTACTGAAGGTGTTAACTGAAGCCATGGGTGTCTATTTGCATATTATGGAGACTTTTACAAATATCTCCTTGGTGTACTTTTGTAATCTGCTCAAAATAACTCCATCTAATAGCTCTTTTAAAGTAATATTGAAAAGACTTGTTCTGAGTGACATTTGACAATTTAAATATTGATGCATGAGATAACTGTTTTCTAATTTGGGGGGGGGCGGTACTGCTAAATCTGCATTTTCCAAAGTTAAGAAGTATTTTGGAACGTTCATAGTCTAAAAATTGTGGGTAGTGTTAATTTAAGCTTTTTGGAAACTTTATTTGTTGATATGCAGTATGCATTTTCAGGAAAAAGATATAATAAGTAATATATCTTTTTTAAAACTACATAACTTTTTGGGGTTTTTTTGTGGAGCATTTTTAAAGAGTAAGGCTCTGTGACACATGTTGCAAAAGAGAAAGCTGCACTTTACTACTGAGGATACAAATAAGGGACTGCAAGCACTGGAAAATGTAAAACGTGCAGTGACAGGACATAAAACTGGAACAGTCCTTGGGACTCTAGTACACTGTGCTAAGGATTTGGAACTGTGTGGAGTTGGCATTTAGGTATAAGGGACAGTGGGAGTGGGGCTAGGAAGAGGTATATGACATATTCTAGAAATCACTGCATGTGATCACATTCAAACACTACACAGGAGTTAGATTAAATAGGGTTAGGTTGAATAATCCATCAGAAACATAAACCTAAATCTATCAAGTTTGAATCCATTCAACATTTTGTGCAAAAACGATTTATATATTTTGGCATGGGCTTGCAGAATGCCTTACTTTAAAATCTTCACACGATGCAATTGCCATTCTGCAATCACAGATGATGCCATTAGCTATACAATGACATTCTGTGATTTTTAATAAGTATATATACATTCCAATATGGATGGCCAGTCTTTAAAAAACCTTTTTATTCCCTTGAATATTGAAAGGACTAACTTGAACTTCAAAAGAGATTGCCCAGCTAAATTTGCTTAAGAAGATTAAGTAAATGCTCTGCTGATAAATGCAGAATTGCAGTATGGAGTATTTAGTGCTTGAGCTGAGAGAAAGAAGTAGTGCTTCTATTTTGGGGAGAGGGGCTTTTCATCTGCTCAAGTTATGAGAATATGTAAATTATTAGCAGTACCTTTCCGGTTCTGTTTTACTCCTCTGTTTCTCTCTCACTATTTTTAATTTCCTCTCTTTATTCATTTCCAAATCTGATGTAGAGGTGCATGGAAAAAGACACAACACAGTAAAGAAAGATATATCTAGATTTTCAATCGAACTATCCCAGAAATCAAAGGGATTTCTTTGTTAGATTGCTCACATTACACTCCCCAATTTTGTGCCATTAATTCTATTCTGGCTTATCGCCCCAGCACTCTACTGAAATTGTTCTTGTAAAGATCAAGTTGACAAAATCCAATGGACATTTCTATTACCTCAACATAAAAGCAGTACTAAGTTGCTCACATCTACCGGCTTCCACAACATCACAAAATAGTACTTTCCCTTGAATTTATATGGCCACTCCATCTCAATTTCTTTGGCTGGCTCCACATTCTGTGAACCAGCTTCAATATCTTTACAAGTCCTACTAGCTTTATTTTCCAAGATTTGCCCTTATGCATCTCTTTTGACTTATTTCTCTCTTGGGTGTGTCCTTAACAATCCTGAGCTGCAACTGAAGTTTGAGCCCTCCTAACATGTCCCTGTTTTGATGTTTAGTACAGTTATGCACAGTTTGTACCTAACTTTGTGGTTTACAAAAATAGACTGAAATAAACTTTTTCACATAGTATGTCAAATATTTAGGATATAATTTGGGTGGAAAGTAGTGAGAAGTGGTTTGTATGACAGCATATGCCAGTTCCTTCCTCTTCATTTCCCTATGAGTTTCCCACATAATCTATGTATCTCATGGGGCTCATTGGTTTTCCAAAGTGATCTTATGGCTTTTTTTTTTTGAGACACAAACAATAAATTAATATATCGGAAGTTCAATAGCTTTTTCTAGTTATCAATTGGTGCATAATCAACCACTCTGACACATAGTGGCTGAAAGCATTTAGTTTGTTCACAGATCTGCAGTGTAGGCAGGGCTTGAATGGGGCAGCACAAAGGCTGGGGGCTGGAATGATCTGAAGGCTTATCTTCTTGCATATCTAGTGCCTGGGCTTAGAAATATAGAACTGCGGCCAGGGATGGAGACGGGCTCCCTGCGCGGTGATGAGAGCAGGCCCGGCCAGCAGCGCTGAGCTCCAGCAGCCGGACAGCCGCGGGCGACACGCTGGCCATTTCTGGGCCTCGTTTGCCACCGTAAAGGGAACAATATGGCGAGCCCCTTGTTGGGATTGAAATAAAATCCAGAACCTTCCCCGGGGACACCCCGAGGTCCGCAGGAGCAACCTTGCCTGGCCTGTTCCTGCCGCTCCCACCTCCAGGCCTGAGGTTCCCTCAGCAACACTATCCCTGGCCGGCTCAGGGCCAGCTCTTTGTTGTTTGGGTGCCTGCTCTGAACCTCTCTCTCAACCCCACATGTGGAGGGTCCTTGTGGCTCTTAGCTGAAGCCACCCCGTGCATTCCCTGGGGAAGTGGGGAAGGTCTGCCCCACTCTGACCCCACCCCAGTGAACTATGGACTCCCTGAGGGCAGGAATCTTCCTGGTTTGAAGTCCCCTACATGCCAGAAGCCTAGCACAGAGCCCAGCACATAGTAGGTGCTCAATAAACACTTGTTGAATAAGTGACTTTGACAAACAGTAGGCACCTCCTCTATGTAGCCCCGTGTTGAGCCCTAGGGTCACTTTCCGGCCTTGCCCTCCTGGAAGAGTCTTGTATCCAGATGTGAGCTCCTGGTACTCTGACGAGTTGGCCTGTGGCTTGTAGTGTGACCCTGGCTAGGCATAGAAGAAGAGAAACACCTTGTCCGAAGAGGAAATCTGGAGAGCCTGGAGACAGAGGAGTCACCTTCAATGAATGACCTGCTGGTTTTTAAAAAGAACTCTTGGAGCAGTGTGGAGGGAGGGACCTACCACCATTGAATACATAGATAAACCTGACAAAGGATCAGCTCTTTTCCAGCTGGAACCATGGAAGGTGTCCGAGAGAAGAAAAAGAAGGTTCCTGCTGTTCCAGAAACCCTTAAGAGAAAGTGAAGAGATTTTGGAGAGCTGAAGATCAAACGCCTGAGAAAGAAGTTTGTCCAAAAGCTGCTTTGAAAGGCAAGGCGGAAGCTTATCTATGGAAAAGCTAAGCACTATCATCAGGAATACAGGCAGATGTACAGAACCGAGATTCCAATGGCTAGGATGGAAAGAAAAGCCGGCAACTTCTGTGCACCTGCAGAACCCAAGTTGGCATTTGTCATCAGGATCAGAGCTGTCAATCGGTGTGAGCCCAAAGGTCCGAAAGGTGCTGCAGCTTCTTTGCCTTCGCCAGATCTTCAATGGAACCTTTGTTAAGCTCAACAAGCCTTCATCTAGCCTGTGGAGGACAGTAGCCCCATATATTGCATGGGGGTACCCAAACCTGAAGTCAGTAAATGAACTAATTGACAAGCATGATTATGGCAAGATCAGTAGGAAGGGAACTACGTTGACAGACAGCACTTTGACTGCTCGATATCTGGGTAAATACAGTACCATCTGCATGGAAGATCTGATTCGTGAGATCTATACTGTTGAGAAATGCCTCAAAGTAGCAAATAACTTTCTGTGGCCCTTCAAGTTATCATCTCCACGGGGTGGAATGAAGAAAAAGACAACCCATTGTGTAAAAGGAGGAGATGCTGGCCACAGGGAAGACCACATCAACAGGCTTAGTAGAAGAATGAACTAAGGTTTCTCCCATGATTATTTTTGCAATCTGGTCAGTTAATAAACAGTCACTGCTTTCAAGTTGGAAAAAAAATCATCCCTCCACAAGCTGTAAAGAATTCTCACACCTGACTTTTCCTTGAAAGACTCATCATCTATAATAGCTTAAAATAAACAAAGTGTAAATACTGTTGATGTTAAGGCTGTAAATGCTAATTCAGGAAACAATCCTACAAAATCACAACTGGGATAGAATCTATCTGTATGTGAGCCTTTTGTGGTTATGTAATTATTATATACATTTGTAGACTGAAAGAGGAAATAGTGTTTTCCTCCTGAAGTTATCATGCTGTGACTATCTTTCTTAAGATCTTACTAACCTTCTATCTCTTTCCTGATTTATCTTGTGAAAGTTGCTGGTAGCAAGATGGAGTCAGGGAGGCCTTGACAAAGAAGCCCTCGCACAAACATGCTTGTGAGCAGAATTTATCATAAGACATCCCTGCACTAGAGTGCCATCAGGTTACCTCACTGGAATCAAGTCAGATAAGCTATCTGCATGAGGTCACTTGCCTAGCTGTAGTTGGTAAACCCACACCAACTCCTGCAACAAACTCCTGTGTCACCTTTGGTCTCTGTAACCTTTAGTTTTGAAACAACTTAAGCAAACTTCTTCTCTTTGTCTTTAAAAGATTCTCTTCCCCCCCAACCCCTTTGGACATGCCTGTGTCAAGCTATATACTGCCATTGCTCGTGTACCCTGGATTGCAGTCTTCCTGCCGTTCCCTAATAAAATCATCTTTTCTCTAGGAAAAAAAGAAAAAGAAAAATCGAACAGCTAAGGGCTAGAACAGATGAAGCTCCTTTGGGTTTTCTATCCCTATGTGGCCTCTCCATGAGGTCTCTCTAGCATAGTAGCTTCAGGATAGCTAGACTTCTTACATGTCAGTTTAGAATTCCCAAGACTTGAGTTCCAAGGGAAAGAGAGCCACGAGGCATCTATATCTCCTTTTATGACCTAGCTTTACACAAAACCCCTTTCCCCATTCCCCAGGTTCAAGGGGAGGGAAAATAAATTTCATCTCTTAATAGGGATGGGACAAGATTCTATTCATTTTAGCAAAATACAATCTTCCATATATTTGTAGCTAAAGAACTTTTTTTCTCTTGGTCCAGATAAAGTCATAGCCACTTGTGATAATATTATATTGGATACAGTAAGTGAATGCTTACTGTATTATAAATGGGTATCTTGCTTGGGAAAATTGACTTCAACACATATTACAATGTAGTGTAGATTACAAAATATTATCTAGAGCCTCAAAATAAATGTCTTGGAAGCAGATTGATCTAAAGGAATCCAAGAAAGATAATATGGATATTAATGTAGTTTGGGGAAAAAAAAAAACACATTTGAAAAGGCTGCCTACCCTTTTAAGCCCCCAAATGGTTATATTATTTTCATCAATTACAGAAGTAGCCAGAACACTAAAAGTTCTCTTCAAATATAAAATATAGGATCTAGAAAAGGCATCACTTTTATGTCATTTATTTTTCATTTTTAATTTAAACCTCAATCAGTCTTCCTTTCCTAATTCAATCCATCCATTTCCCTCTCTACATTATAGTCCTCATTTAACATATAATCCCTTTTTATAATAGATGGTTTTTCTAAGAGTAAAATAACTTCAATTATGAGACTGAAAGAAGGAAGTTGAAGTTAAACACTTAAAATAATTCCATGTTAAATACCTAAGAACAAGAAATCAAGGGTGCTGACATGGCAGAGCAAAGGGGAAAAAAAAATATCAAAGAATAACTTTCTTTAAAATTGACTGACCACCTGATGATTTCTGTATTAAGTTGTAACTTACTGACTGTGACTCTGCACCATCAAAACAACCAACTGAAATACAAATCATTTTATCATGAGCATCATCTTGGGAGAATTATTCCTAAAAAGGCAGCGAAAGAGCTGCCTTGAATTGTTTCCTTCAAATAATATTCTCTCTCTCTCTCTCTCTCTCTCTCTCTCTCTCTCTCTCTCTCTGTCTCTCTCTCATACACACTTGCTAATATCTTTGGAATCTACTTTCTGCTTCACACAACAACCTGTCTGTAACTTTCCAAATACCATACTGTCTCCATTGATAAAAGCACACACCAATGAGTCTTGTTTGTTAAGACTATGTAGCCAATCCTTTGGCCTTTGCTCCTGCTTATAAATTTGACAAACTTCTTCATGAGACATATTAAAAGTTTTATAAGCTTCTCTTTGAATATGTAGAACAGTTTGAAGGATAATTGACATCTGTACAATACATGGATTATATTAATTCACTGTCATCTTTTTTGTTTTTTGAAACTGAAGGAATGCTCAAAAAGTTAGCTATCTTTTGATAGACTCATTACTAAGTACCTTATATTTCAGCATGTTAATGTAAATAGGATATTTTTAAAATAATATTTTGTCACACATGACTTCCTGCTTGTTGATCATATACCTAGAAAGTGTGCTACATTCTCTTATTTAATTCTAAAACGGTATATTCTTTGATTTTTGATATGTTTTATTCAATCAGATCACCTGCTATAATTGCTAGTTTTCTTTCTTCATTTCCAGCCCATAATTACTTAAATCTTGTTAATCCTACATACTTGTTTTATGGAACTATCTAGGTCCTAAATAAAGTTTTGGGTTAAAGCAGTTATGGTGGGAATCTCTATTGTTTTTTTTTTTCCTAAATGAAAGAAAATATTGCCATTATTTTATCATTAAGAACAATGTTGGCTGGTTAATTTCCACAGATATTATTTGTGGCAGAAAATAAGTTGATGCTCCCTAATCCTATTTCCTCTTCTGTGGTGCAAAGGAGATATATATTTCTTAACCCTTCTTATGGTTTTGATGGGGCCCTGTATGGAGTTTTGACCAATGGGTGTTGGAAAAAAGTCAAGCACAGAGCTTCTAGGCATAAATAATGACTTGCAATCATAAATCACCATTCAATGTCCCCCACAGTGCTTCTCTGTGACTATAATACTGGAAGCAGAAATCTCCAAGGATGGTAGATCTTTCAGAGCTGTCTGGGCCCTTATACCGACATATCAATCAGTCATTGGATGCAGGCCACCCTGGAAATGGGTCATGATCTTGAGCAAGGCATTTTTCTTCAGCTGACGAAGTCTCAAAAGGGGCTGACTACTCAGGGTTTTGTGTAGGCAGCATCCAGAACATCTGGGGAAGGATGCTCTTTATTCTTTAAGGCAGTTATAGGAGGTGGGCCACAGCATTTATCTGCTTGAAGGATAGCTGCCCAACCCACAGTAATTATGACTTGAGTGATACCAACAACCAAAACAATCAGGTTAAACTGGAAAAGTGCTGCGATTTAGCTACCTAGTGTTAATTACCCTGCCTAACGTGTCAGCTCAAGGAAGTTCTCTTCTATTCCTAGTTGGCTAAGAATTTTTAAAATAATGAATGGTATTGAATTGTATGGAAAGCATGTTCAGCTAATCATATGATTTTTTTTCTTTTTAAAATTGGTGTGGGAAATTACACCTATGTATAGGCATACCTCAGGGATATTGCAGGTTCAGCTCCAGACCAACACAATAAAGCGAATATCATAGTAAATGAGTTACATGAATTTTTTGGCATCTCAGTGCACATAAAAGTTATGTTTATACTATATTATAGTTAATTAAGTGTGCAATAGCATTATCTCTGAAAAACAATATACATACTTTAAAAATACTTTATTGTTAAAAAATTCTAACAATCATCTGAGTCTTCAGTGAGTCATATTTTTGCTTGTGGAGGCTCTTGGCCCATGTTGATGGCTGCTGACTGATCAGGGTGGTGGTTGCTGAAGATTAAAGTAACTGTGGCAATTTCTGGAAATAAAACAACAATGAAATTTTTTGCATCAATTGACTCTTTCAGAAAAGATTTCTCTGTAGCATGTGATGCTGTTTGATAGCATTTTATCCATAGTAAAACTTTTTTTTTTCAAAATTGGAATCAATCCTCTCAAACACTGCTATTGCTTTATCAACTAAGTTTATGTCATATTCTAAATCATTTGCTGTCATTTCAACAATGTTCACAGTATCTTCACCTGAAGTAGATTCTATCTCAAGGAAACACTTTTTTTGTTCATCCATAAGAAGCAACTCTTCATTCACAAAAGTTTGATCATGAGATTGCAGCAATTCAGTCACATCTTCAGGATCCATTTCTAATTTAAGTTCTCTTGTTATTTCCACCACATCTGCAGTTACTCCTCCACTGAAGTCTTGAACCTCTCAAAGTCATCCAAGAGGATTAAAATCAAGTTCTTCCAAACTCCTGTTGATATTTTGATATTTGATATTTTAATTTCTTCTTATGGATTATTAATGTCCTTGATGGCATCTAGAATGGTGAATTTTTCCAGAAGGTTTTCAATTTACTTTGTCTAGATCCATCAGAGGAATTACTATCTATGGCAGCAATAGCATTACAAATTATATTTCTTAAATAATAAGGCTCGTAAGTCAAAATACTCCTTGATCCATGGGCTGAGGAATGGATATTGTGTTAGCAGGCATGAAAACATTAATCTACTTATACATCTTCATCAGAGTTCTTGGGTGACAAGGTGCTTTGTCAATGAGCAGTATTTTGAAAGGAATATCTTTTTTTCTGAGCAGGTCTCAACAGTGGACTTAAAATATTCAGTAAACCATGCTATATAAACAGATGTGCTATCAACCAGGCTTTGCTGTTCCATTTACAGAGCACAGACAGAGTAGACTTAGCATAATTCTTAAAGATACTAGAATTTTAGGAATAGTGCATGAGTACTGGCCTCAACTTAAAGTCACCAGCTGCATTGGCCACTAACTAGAGAGTCAGCCTGTCCTTTGAAGCTTTAATGCCAGGCATTGACTTCTCCTCTCTAGCTATGAAAGCCCTAAATGGTATCTTCTTCCAATATAAGTCTGTTTCATCTATACTGAAAATCTATTAGTGTAGCCACCTTCATCAATGATCTTAGCTAGATATTCTGGATAACTAGTTATAGCTTCTCCATCCTTGCTGCTTCACCTTGCATTTTTATGTTATAGAAATGGCTTCTGTCCTTAAACCCCATGAACTAACCTCTGCTAGCTTCAAACTTTTCTTCTGCAGCTCCCTCATCTTTCTCAGTTTTCATAGCGTTCAAGAGTTAGGGCCTTGCTCTGGATTAGGCTTTGGCTTAAGGGAATATTAAGTCTGGTTTGATGTTCTATCCATACCACTCAAACTTTCTTCAAATCAGCAATAAGGTTGCTTCACTTTCTTATCATTTGTATGTTCTCTGGACTAGCACCTTTTAATTTCCTTCAAAAATTTTCCTTTGAATTCACAATTTGGCTATTTGCCACAAAATGCCCAAAATGCCTATCTTGGCTTTAGACATTCCCTCTTCACTAAGCTTAATCATTTCTAGCTTTTGATTTAAAGTGAGAGGTGTGTGACTGTTTCTTTCACTTGAATACTTTAAGGCCATTCTAAAGTTAATAATTAGCCTAATGTCAATATTGTCATGTCTCAGGGAATAGGGAAGCCTGAGGAGAGGGGGAGAGATACTGGAATGACTGGTCAGGGGAGCTGTCAGAACATATATACCATTTATCAACTAAGTTTGCTGTTTTATACAGGCATGATTTGTGGCACTCCAAAACAATTCCAACAGTAACATCAAAGATCACTGATTACAAATTACCATATCAGGTATAATGATAATGAAAAAGTTTGAAATATTGTGAGAATTACCAAGATGGGACCCAGAGTCACAAAGTGAGCATATGCTGTTGGAAAAAACGACGTAGATAGACTTGCTGGGTGCCAGATTGCCACAAACCTTTGATTTGTAAAAAATGCAAACTCTATGTAGTACAATAAAAGGAGGTGTAATAAAACAAAGTATGCCTTCCTATTCCAATGCAAAATAACTCTTGCATTACTGGTATGAACTCAAAATGACCATTTGATTTTCTTACCTATATAACTACATTTTGTATGTTTATATTGTGCTTATATAATATTTGCCTTACAGAAAGAATCCATAACTGGTTCTGATTTGTCTACCATCTGGATAATTTATTAAAAATTGCAAGTATCTTTTAGCTGAAAGTTGAAGAAATTGCCTATAAATCTGGGACTGGTGATTTCTTTAAGAAAAAAATAGTCAATTTCTCTGATGAGTATATTTTAGTTATTTTATGTATCCTTGAGTTGATAACTTAATGATTTTTAAATTTAAAAGTTACATTTTTATTTTTTTTAAATTGACTGATATTGACAGTCTCATATTGCTCACTCATTTTTTCCAGTCCTTAATTTTTTAGACATTTAATACAAATGTTTAAAAACTGTTTTAAATTCTTCATTTGATGATTCCAATATATGAAGTCCTTGGCAGGGAGTGTCTAAATCTTTTATGTATTATTTCTGCTGATTCTTTCTTATTGGAGCTGTTTTGTGTTTGGGGTAATATTTGTTTATGAGATTATACACGATGATTGTAACAACAGAAATATCAAGTACCAAAATATGGCTTCAGAGGCAAAAATCCAACGGAGACATTTTCTCCTCTTTTGAGAATGTTTCTCTACCATGGAGTCTCAGGTGCTACTCCTCCACCTTATGGAGGGTTCAAGGGGTCAAACTCCTGTTTTCAGTATGGTATAATCTTATTTTCAGCTCACAGCCCCCTCTTTTTTCATTCTCCTCTCTGTTGGAAACCTCCTTACTTTTGTTAAAGTCAGCAATGTGTTAAATAAAATGTTTGCTACAAAATGTTATACATGATTGTAAAGGGGACTAAAGTCTATGAATGCATAATTAATTCATTAATGACCATTTTCCCCCATTTTTTATTAGAAGCAAATCACAGCAAAGGAAGAACAGAAATAGTATGATCTACATCCTTTGTGACTACTATATTATTCTGATTGCTGCTGACATTACTGCCACTCTAGTTTCTGCCTCTTCAGCTCTATAGGTCGTGTTACCTTGTGAACACTTTCTGTAGACTCACAGATACAATTGAATAGTGAAAATGAATGAAGGTCTTTCCCTTCTTCTTTACCCTGTCACCTATTTCTCCTTTCCCTTCCACTTACTTTCCTTATCAATTCAGTTCTAAAGCTATTGAGTGGATTTTGAGAGAACTAGGTTAGTGAAGAGAGGTGTTCTGGCATGAGGAGTCAGAGCTCAAGCAAATTGATAAGGACATCCATGTGGAGAGAAGTGGCATGGGGGACCAGGTTCTGAGCAGAGTGAGAATGGCATCCACATCTGTAAGCAGTCTGGAGTGGGGTGTCAGAGCCCGTGTGGTGTGAGAAGTGCTTCCACGTGAGGGAAGGTGGTCCAGTGTAGAGTTTCAGAACCTAGCTAGGGTAAAGAAAGGGGTCCTCCATGTATGGGTACTTCCCAGCACAGGGATCAGAGCCCTAGCAGAGTGAGGAGGCAATCCCCATAGGGGACATCCCTCTGAGGGGGTTGAGAGCAAGAACAGGATGGGGAGAGTGTACACATGAAGGTAGAGTTTGGCACATGTATATTTTATCTATATGGTGTATGTACCACACACACACACACACACACAATTTGGAGCAGCGACCCACCCAATAGCACTGAGCTACTGGCACCCACATCTTGGCTTTTAAATACCAATGTCCACTAAAAGAAATTAAGACTTTCAGAAAATGATGATTTGAGAGCTAGTGCAGGGAAAATACAAGACCAAGCCTGAAATATCCTCTTGTGTTACAAAACAAGGAAGCACAGAAAGAGTGATGGGGACATTTCAAAAGGACACAAATTAAAAGGCTCCCATTGTCCAAATTTGGAATTAAGATAAATACTGAGAATAGTGGATAGCAGTCCATTTAATAAAACAGAAAATGTGAACCCAGACTGACATAAATGAATAAATAAATTTATTTAACATTTGATACTGAACAAGACATTTACATAGTCTCTAAGTACCTACTTCACAAAATACTTATTAATTTAAAAAGGCAAAGTAATATTCTACTTCCTGGCAGATGACGTATTATGCAAGTGAGCAAAGTCAGTATCGTCAATAATGAATCAAGTCAAAATTATGCCTCTCCTTTTAGGAAGCACTGAGAATAACAGAGCATCACTTGATAATTTGAATCCAATTGTAAGGAAACACCGGATAAACTCAAATTGAGGAAAATCCTACAAACTAACTGGCTCATAATCCTCAAAAATGTCAAGATCATGAAATTCAATGATGGAGGAACTATTTCAGACTGAAGACTAAAGAGATATGATAAATCAATGCATTATCTGATTCTAAATTGGATCCTTTTGTTATAAAAAAAACATGATTGGGACAATTATTATTTAAATAGGACCTAAAAATTAGATTGTGGCCATTTAGTAAATTTTCTCACTTAAATGGCATGAATAAAGGAATTCCTCTACATAACTTACATAGAAACAGAAACTAAACTTTGGGGGTTATTAAGGGCATCCAGTTAGCAACTTACTCTCTCATAGTTCAGGATTAAAAGAAATTGTACTTGTAACTTTCCTAGAAGTTTAAGATTATTTTAAAATATTTATAAAAAAGAGATCAATATGTCATTGGCAGATGTGCCATGTGCTTGAAATGTAGTATGTAATCAAGAAATATTTATAAAGTGGTTTGATGAATGAATTGAAAAAGACTGAAAAATATAGTATTTCTATTTTGTTAAAATAAAATTATATGCCTAGGAAACAAATAAATGGATATACATTGTTCTTTTAAGAAGAATGAAAATAACATATTTTTTATATAAAGATTAGGTTATAGCACACTTTTCAAGAATGCATGTATTGAGTATATTTAAAACTACTTATATATGTAATGTATATTTTTGAGGTTACAAAGCCATAAAAAGAAAAATATGATCAAAACAGCAGGCATGAATCAGTGTTATCAGCCTCTACCCCCATTCATCTGTGAAAAATCTGTAACATTTCAAAGTATTTCAACACACTAACTGCCATCTGAGTTGTATTTAACTCATACTAGTTTGAGCCCGGGGCCTCATGGAGCAAAACTTGGCAAAACTGTGCAGTTAGTTTCTGAAAATCTTACTTGTTGATGTTCTTATTGTTACAATCAATATTGACAATTTAATTCTAAAAACGTGCTTTAAATGAATAGAAGTCAATAAATTTCATTTTGCTATTTATGTTTACCTTTAAATTACACTTAATCCTGACAAATCAAGAAACAAACTTTACCCTTATGAACTATATTTCAAGTTTTTATATTACTTTTTGCATTATGAATTTTCAAGTATTTACATTGTTTTCATGGAAAAACACACAGAAAACAATAAAAAAATAACAAATTTTCCATTAAATTAGAAAGGATTTTTTTGTTTTTGAAGTTTTTATTCATTTTCATAATAAAACACCATGGCTGCAAGGAAGAATTTTTGTTTTTTCTTGTGTGGCAGTCAATGTGTTAAAATGGTTCCAGAAATACCTAGAGTGACTCATGTGTCTCTTCAACCAAAAGGTGGCAGAAGTAATTATCTTACCATCAATGTTCTCCAGTTCCCTATGGTGAGGTTTCCTTTCAGTTGACTCTAACACAGCAACAATTTTGTCACTTCCCCAGAAGTTACTGCTGTTGTTCATGCCTGCCAAAGGCAATGTTTCAGTGGTTAGTGCCTGCTGATGGTTCCATCATGCTGGCTAATGCCTGGTATTGAGAGTGATTAATGCCTGAGATGAGAGGATCATCTCCTGTCATTGACAAAGCTATGAGCATGCCAATATGATCTTTAGGAAAGTACCGCTCACTTCATTTCTTCAGGAAAATAAAAAAACTGCTGTAATAATGCATCTGCTTCTTGTGTTAATTCAATTTTTGTGTTTTATTTGTTCTCTGATTGCAGTGAACTTACGCTAGGACTTATCAAGTATCTAAGGGGTTGGAAAATAGCACAACCTAAGTGGCATATTAACCCCTCCTTGTAATATCTCTCATTGCCTTGAGCTCCTTATGTGTTTGCCTCTGTTTTTCCTTCTGTTGTCTTTTGTAAAAGGCTAACCGATAAGCCTATCTCTACCTATCCTTTAGATATGCTCAGATATGAGTAAACCTAAGAGTCACCAAAGCTTTGGTTTGAGCATTATACCATCTTTACATGAATGCCCTTCTAGTCCATACACAAATGAGAGTATATGTGCAATATAACACATAGTTTTTTAGAAGGGTATACAAAACTCCACCTGACTATATTTTATTGCAAGTTTGCTACTCCCATTCATAATGTTTAAAAGCATCAGTGACTTGAAATAAAACCCTTACTAAATTCCTGAGACATCTCTATAATATAATAATACATGTGCTGTTATTTCAAGCTGTCTTCTAAAATCTCATTTCTGCTTTTGAAAATTATCATGAATACATACATAGAAAGTACCATCCATGTGACATTATGTCATATAACTATGATGTGTACTTGTATATATACATCCAATAAAGTTGCAATACAAAACAAAATTGCCTATATTAAAAATTATGAATGATTAAGCATTTTAATCATTTCTCAGAACTGTTTAATTACTTTTTAAAATTATCTCATTTGTTGAGAAAAGTAAACTTAGCTCTTTTATTTTAAGGAAAATAAGCATCAAATGTACCTATAAAATAATTTTAAATTGGGACTTTGAAATACACACATTTTAATATTACTCAACATACTGAGCTAATGGAGATTTGACAAATAAAGACTGGTTTTTACTGCTGCAGTAAACAACATGATCATGGAAGAAGTTATGTCTTTCGGGAAATCAAGTTAGTAGTAATTATAAATGTACATTAGCTGAATAATACAGTCCTTTTAAGAGAGTGTCTTCATTTGTAACACTTGCTTAGATGTCAATGTATAATTTAAATTTCTTTGGGATTTTCAAATAAGGCAGGATAAATAGTACATACATATAATTTTCACCCTGAAATAAAAACAAAATTCATAAAGCTTCATGAAGGGAAATCATTTCAAAGCAGAAGATTAACATTAAATATGGGGAAAGACAAATGATAATTCCAAGGTTTTCAGTAGAGAATATGGCAGCTTAGCAGCTACTGAATAAGATGACAAAAGAATTAAAACAATGGGCCGGGCGAGGTGGCTCACGCCTGTAATCCTAGCTCTCTAGGAGGCCGAGGCGGGCGGATTGCTCAAGGTCAGGAGTTCAAAACCAGCCTGAGCAAGAGTGAGACCCTGTCTCTACTATAAAGAGAAAGAAACTTAATTGGCCAACTGATATATATATAAAAAATTAGCCGGGCATGGTGGCACATGCCTCTAGTCCCAGCTACTCGGGAGGCTGAGACAGAAGGATGGCTCGAGCCCAGGAGTTTGAGCTTGCTGTGAGCTAGGCTGACGCCATGGCACTCACTCTAGCCTGGGCAACAAAGAGACACTCTGTCTCAAAAAAAAAAAAAAAAAAAAAGAATTAAAACAGGAATTGTTTTGTGATATAATATTTTTAGTGAAGATTTCATTTTGTTAGTTTTAGATTTCCTAATGACCTTTTACCCTTTGGTTTACATGTTTATTAGATGGTTTATTTTAGACTTTAATGCAGCAGATAGACTATAAATAATAATCTGCATGCATACATGTTATTAAAAAAATTAGTTATGTTAATTTAATGGAAGGAAAATCAAAGATAACAAAAATATATTAAAATCAAGAGAATTAAGAAGTTTGTTTAATGAGCTTTTAAATTTTCTTCTGTATTATATGACACCAAAAAATGGGATTCTCCTTAGGATACAGAGAAGATGAACATCCAATAAACTCATCTATTCCTTAGGCATTTCCTTTCTGCCCATTAAGGCATTTATGCTCTCACCTGTTTCTTTCCCAAATTGGTTTTATGCCTCATTGAATTATATATTAATAATCATGCAGTTAGAAACTTCTCATGCATAGCGTCTTTTCTCTCTCCCTTTAAAGGCACGTATTTGACTCAAGCAGGTTTTGAATATTCAGGCATCTGCATAAAAGTTTTATTTGTTTCTCTCATTCCCAACTAATTGAATTAGCATCCTTGTATTAAGATCTGAGATTTGCTAAGAACTCTCTACACCCCTACTTGTAAATATAATAAAAGTTGGAAAGGCTGCAGAATGTATTTTTGATTGTTCAAACTCAGCCTGGGATGCCAGTTAATCTGATGATGGCCTATAAAGAATTGCAAAAATGAGATAAATACATTGAATAGTTAATATAATAAAGTTCTCAGGACAAAAAGTAAATGACTGCAGCAACGAGATAGCTTTTTCTTGTCTTTTCAAACAAAATGCTTTAGAAATCCAACCATACTTCCTATGAATGGGAATATTTTGTTGGAAGAGAAAAAGGAATTGGAAGAAAAGAAAGAAAAGGTCCAGCTTAAAAAGTCATTTTGAAGACTTTTTCTCTGAGATTTACTTGTTCTGGGAACCTGCTTCTTCAACGTACAGGAGGCTACCAGTCAATAAGCTATCCTAATATTCTGTTTACCAAATGGTTTCCATTTTAATATACCTGATTGCTGGAGTCTAGCATTTATGACTTGAAGCAGAGGCATAATGGAGGCACAGCAGGAAGGGTACCAGTTTCTATCTCACAAAGCTCCCCCTTGGCCACTTTTCTACATGATTTTTACTGGGCTAATAGGTGGTGAGAATAAGCTACTCTTAATATGTTATTATAATGACTCTGTGGTAAGAGGGCTTGTTTTCAGTGCCTAACAGTTATTCCTAGAAGTACTGGGAATGGGAGAATGTGTCAATCTGTCAAATATTTCCTGAAAATAATTTTCTAGTTTTTAAGAGTCACCCGAGGATGCACAAAAGTTTTCTTTTTCTCTTGTCTATTTTTTGTTATTGTGGTAAACATAAAATTTACAATTTTAATCATTTTAACTGTGTAATTCAGTGGCATTAAGTACATTCACAATGTTTTGCAACCATGGCCACTACCTATCTCCAGAATTTTCTTATCATCCTGTTACTGAAAACTCGGCTACTTGTCCACAAGGCTGAAGAAGAATAAGGACAAGCAGTTTGAGGAGGAAGGATTGGCACCACCTGGGAGTTTTAACAAAAGACTTAAGCTGCCTCAGGGATGCAGGCCAGGCTGCGGTTCCCAAAAAGAGTGGGGGAAGTTTTAAGGACACAGAAAATCTCTTTGCCATTTTTTTTTTTCAGGGCATTCCCTCTGTTATAATCCCAAACAGAAAACTCATACACATTAAGCAATAACTCTCATTTCCCTCTCCTGCCATTCCCTGGCAACCCCCATTCTACTTTCTGTCTCTATGAAATTGACTATTCTAGATACTTTATATAAGTGGAATTGTTAGAGCCGGTTTCCTTCAGCCCCAGGAACAGAGAGGCAGAATCGCTGAGGCTGCAAAGCACAAAGAAGTTTATTGGCTAGCTCGAGCTAGGGTCCTGGTCCCAGAGCACCAACGCGGTGGCCTCTCTACAAACCAGGACCCAATCCTGGGTTGGGTCAAGCTTTTATAAGTCAAGCTTTTATGCGTTTCTGCAAGTTATCCCCGCTGGGTACACCTCCCCCCCCCCTTAGTCCATTGGTTCCTTTAAAAGTGGCTGATCAGGTTGGCTCCTGATTGGCTCCTTCAAAAGCGGCACGTGTCATTTGGGGAAGGGTGTTGTTACTTCAGTAACTTCAGGAAAGGGTGTAGTAGGCGAAGTTTCAGGGATACGGAAATTTAGGCTTACTCCAGGAAGTGCAGCCTGTCGTGGAATCACTCCTGCTCTCATTTCTATTTTACAGAATTCTGCAATATTTGTCCTTTTTGTCTGGCTTATTTTACTTAGCATAATGGTTTTAAGGTTCATTCATGTATATATCAGAATTTCATTCCTTGAAATAAATGAATATTACATTGTGTGCGTATATGTGTGTGTATATATATATATATATATATACCACATTTTTTTATCCATTCATTCAACAGTGGACATTTGAGTCGCTTTCATCTTTGGGCTATTGTGTGAAGGAGCTCAGGAAATTTCACACCAAAATATGACTCCTTAGTAGAAGGAGTATTTTCAATTGCAGACCCCTCAAGATCAACAAAGCATTGGAAGGGGCTTTTCCTCTATTTGCATAAATTGGACTGACTGATCAAAAGATCAAAGGGAGCAGTTGACTTTCCTTCCTCTTCCTGTTATTTCAATATTTTGCAGAATGCTACCAGACCTGGCCCAAATCATTTTAAACCTAATACCTATCTCTGAGGTTAATTTATAAGTCAATCTGTTTCCCCCATCCATTCATTCTCCCTAGCAATTTGTTATGGCCCCTAAACAGAATTACTTATACTCCTCTTTTTCTCCCTTCTCTCTAAAAAGCGTATACAAATATCTAAACTTCATTGGGATATTGGGTAATCACTCTGTGATTCTCCCCAAGTGCATAGTAAATAAATCTTTCTCTCAGTAGTCTGCCTTAATTGTGAGTTGATCTTTCAGCAAACTTTCTGGGGGAAAGGGCAAGTTTCCCTTCACCCCTACAATTTGGAGTAGAAGGCAGAATCTCAAAGCCATTCTGCTCTCCTGAGAGCCACAGTGAGTAAAATCAAAACTCCAACCAGCTGACCAGCTGGCAACACAATAAGATCCCATTTTTTTTTTTTTTTTGAGACAGAGTCTTGCTCTGTCTCCCGGCTAGAGTGCCATGGCATTGGCCTCGCCTCAGCCTCCTGAGTAGCTCTGGGGCTACAGGCATGCGCCACCATGCCCAGCTAATTTTTTTACATATATATATATATATATATATATAGTTGTCCAGCTAATTTATTTCTATTTTTTTAGTAGAAACAGGGGTCTTGCTCTTGCTCAGGCTGGTCTCTGAACTCCTGAGCTCAAATGATCTGCCTGCCTAGGCCTCCCAGAGTGCTAGGATTACAGGTGTGAGCCACCACACCCAGCTTGGTTTTCCTCTTTCTGTGGGCTCTGGTTGAGTAGACACTAAAACATCATTGTCCTTTCCAAATTTAAGATTGATGAGAGAAGTTTTTGTGAGTTACAATTCTTGTGAGCTATTCTGGTACTGATATATACATATGTTTTCAGTACTTTGTGGTATGAACATTCATATCGTTATATTCCATCTCCTCTCAGAAATAGTTTTTATTATTGTTGTTATTGTTGTTCTTTTTTTTTTTGGTGACTGCCTTTCTGTGTTGTTTTTGTCATAAGGAGGATTACCATAGGGTAGAACTCAGGCCTAGTGCCCTGTAAGCCCAGTGGTCAAGCTGGCCCTGCAGGTTAGCCAGTTACGTGGTTCTGGCTAGACTGGTGTGTATTTAAGACAAACTTTGCTGCAGGTCCCAGAAAACAAAAACGGTATGAGGTTTCCCTCTCATCCTGTTTCATGTACCTGAGCTTGTCTTGTGACTGAGCGGGAATTCTCTCCTCAGTCTTTGCCATCCAGGAGGCCATGTTTTTTGGGAATACGTCAGGCAGCCAATCTGAAAAGATTGGGAGTCCAAGACACATAAGATTCTAAGCAGCACACTCTTTGTACCAAACATGTCAAGCTCTGGGGGAAGTCTTAGTCTTAAAATGTCCTACCCTGTTTGTTACCTTGTCTATTTCTGAGAGTGAGTTTTTGAGAATCTTGGAAACTGCCTTCTCTGTGTCCCCTCCAGGCTAACCCTGGAAAGTTACTGTTGCCGCCCAACTGGGTGTATTGCCCCCTGCACAGAGACAAGCCAATGAATGTACTGAGACAGTCTGGATTGTAATGGAGAAAGAGTTGGGTGGCAACATTGCCACCTGGGTTTTCTATGAAGAGGCATTGGATTGAATCACTTTTGGAATAAATATACCATTGAGATTAATGACCAAAAGACAGATCCCTTAAATTAAATGACTTCTAAATACTTTTAAAATAAGTTTTAGAGATCTCTTATTCGAAACAATTACCTTATTTGTATTGAGAAAAATTAGATTAAAAAAAAAGACACATAATGATGTGGCTAGCCTTAAAGATTTCCTTATCAAAACTGAAAAGTGAATATCTGATCTAAAACAATGATTAAAAATATCCTTGAGGCCGGGCACGGTGGCTCACGCATGTAATCCTAGCACTCTGGGAGGCTGAGGCAGGCGGATTGCTCCAGGTCAGGAGTTCGAAACCAGCCTGAGCAAGAGCGAGACCCCGTCCCTACTATAAATAGAAAGAAATTAATTGACCAACTAATATATTTAGAAAAAAGTAGCCGGGCATGGTGGCGCATGCCTGTAGTCCTAGCTACTCGGGAGGCTGAGGCGGGAGAATTACTTGAGCCCAGGAGATTGAGGTTGCTGTGAGCTAGGCTGACGCCACGGCACTCACTCTAGGCTGAGCAACAAAGCAAGACTGTCTCAAAAAATATATATATCCTTGAACACTATCACTGTGGGAATAATAGCAGGGGACAATTGACCTTGTAGCATAATAGTTAAGGTTCTGTGCTTTTACCTTAGCAGCCTAGGTTTGATTCCTGGGCAGGGAATGAGCTTGTTCTGGTTTAGTATTTGTGTAATTTTCACCATTCATTGATTCTCTTCTATTCCATGCACAGCTTTTGCTTTCTCGTATTCTGTACAGACATATGGGGCTTTTGGGTATTTATGTTTGAATGCTCAGCTGAAAGTTGGGGCCCTAGAAAATATGACTGGACAAAATTGTGGTGTTCACCTCATTTATGGCTACTGAGGCTCTTCCTTCTTTGAGCTGTTTTTGGATGGCTTTTCTAGATCTGGTAAAAACTGTTCTCCACCTCTTTAAAGACACCTCTTGCTTCTTGGATTAAGTTGTAATCTTGGTTAAGACTTATTAGTTTCACTTAAAAGGATATTTTAGTTTAAAAGTTCAAAAGCAAAATGTCAGTTGTTTGTCCCTGCTAAAGTTTGCTCTACTCATCTTCACTCCTTTCTACTCCTTGCTCCTTGCCAATCATAGAGTTTGGGCCAATCAAAAGCAGCCAACTGTTCAAACTCTATTTAAGTTAGGCCAAGGCTGAGCTGTAACCAATCCAGCTGTTTCTATTTTCTGTATGTCACTTTCTCTTTTCTATCCATGAATCTTCCCAGCATTAGAGTCTCTCTGAACCTGTTCTAGTCCAGCTGACCAATTTGTGAATTGCTCTTGGCTCAATTAAAATGTTAAATTTATTATAATTTTTGTCAAATGGGTTTTGAGATAGAACCCCCAGAGACCCTCAAAAGTGTTGAGGGTCTAAGTGAAGTACCTGCTGGATCTGTTGTGTTTTGCTCTCTCATTGCAACTGAAGTTTGTGGGTAAGTTTGCCCTGAGATTCCAAAGTGCCACAGACTTGTGTTTTGAGCTTTGAGCAAATTTTGATCCTGAGTTCAGAAGTTGTGATAGAATCTAAACTAATTATGGGATCAAATTGGATCTGATAATTAATTTGCTTAGATTCCAGTTAGAGACCTCAAATGCCTGGGTCACACAGAAACTAACAGAAAATGGCAATACTATAGAGGGTATGAACTCCAGCTTTCAGGAATTTTCAGAGATTTTTTTTTTTTTTTGAGACAGAGTCTCACTTTATTGCCCAGGCTAGAGTGAGTGCCGTGGCGTCAGTCTAGCTCACAGCAACCTCAAACTCCTGGGCTCAAGCCCAGAGATTTTTTTTTGTCTTCTATCCTTTTGTTTGTTTTTGTTGTGCTCTTTGGTAAGGAAAAATCATTGCCTAAGTTGATCATGGAGATCTGAGAACCAAAGCCAAGACTGAAGGTGAAAATAGGACTCTTAATTTCTGAAAAACCAACTACTCTACTTTTTGGCTGTGTCTACCTATATATGTATAAGTATTAGGCCCTAGAAGCAGCAAACACTTACCGATGTGACAAAATCTTACTAAAGGCAAAACTGTTGTCCAGCTAGCAATTGCTTAAAACAGTAAAATAGGTAATTAAAAGATTGATAGCCTAAATAAAAGAAAATAATATTATTTAAGAGCCAGAAAATAAAAATTCTTTGTAAGAGCTATTAGAATTACTTCTGTTTGTATGTCTATATGTCTATGCACCTATATATGTCATTCTGGTTGTGATATTTTACTACCAGAATATATGAAAGAGCTATAATTAATTAGCTTTAAAAATAGTAAGTGCTTAAATCAAATATTTATCAAGAAGATAAAAACTAACTCAAATGAGTTTTAGTTAATGTAATTTTCAGAGTACAGTAATTGACCTCTGCTCAACTTTCTTTTCAATTATGTTGCACTTTGATTCACAATTTCTCTTTCCGTTCACCTTTAGAGGGTGATAGTTACAGTGGAGCTGAATACCTTGGAGGTACTGTGGGTCTCCTTCAACATCCTGTCAAATTCTCTAAGCTGATTTAGACTCTACAACCTTTACCCAGAGATCCACTGTTGCTCAGTACCTGTTTAGTATGCTGATGATCTTCTGCTCCGTAAAAAGGGTGCTCTCTTAGACTCATTCTTTTAAGGACTTTAGCTGAATGAGGCCATAAAGCCTCTAAGTCTGGACTCCAGGAGTAGAGATAACTGTTATTTACTTAGGAAATGAAATATCTCAGGGCACTCAAAAGCTTACCCCAAAATGCCTTGAGTCAAATTTGTTCTAACCGTCACCAGAGCTTGCACATTGGCAAAAGGAAAAGCTACCGCTATTTACACAGACTTCAAATATGCCTTTTGGAGTTGGCCATGACAGTTGGCACAATTTAGAAATCTCATGGTTTCTTAATTTCTCCTGACACTCCTATTGCCAATGGGCCTATAATTGTTGTCCTATTACAAGCTATTCACCTTCCTTCTAAGATTGCTATTGTTCATTGCCCAGCCCACACTAAGGAAACGGATACTGTGCCCTAGAAAATGGTAAAACAGACAGGGCTGCTAAATATGTGGCCAAATAACCCTCCTTAGCCTTGTTTTCTACTCAGTTTATCACCCTATCCTTACCCCTGTCTGATATTATTGATCATCAGGGTAATGCCCCTTAATCAGAGAAGGATAGGTGGATACAAGATGGTGTTAAACAATTATAAGATAAAATTGTATATTGGGCCAAACAGACTCCCTAGGCCCCTTTTCTTTTAACTTTTTGATGTATACTTACTTCCTATCACATGGGGCATATGTGCAAACGGGGAATAATTAAGAAAAAAAAATATATATATATAGCCCTGGGATGTACAGTATCTCTGACCAAATTATTTCCCAGTATGGTACTTGTAAATCTCACCAAATCTCTGGAGGACACTGGCCCCCAAAGTCCTAGACTATCCCTTTTTCCACTCAAAATTGATTTTATAAATTTGCCTCCTGCTTTAGGCTTTTCTCACTGTTTGGTTATTGTTTATATGATTAGTGGCTAGACTGAATACTATCCAACTAAGCATGCTGATGTTACAACTGTGGTAAAGAAATTAGTAACTGAGATTATTACTCATTTTGGTATTCCTTTATGGATTGAGTCAGACTAAGGGACTCATTTTAAACCACTTACTTGCAAAGGCTCTAGGATACTCATTAAAATTTCATATCCCATATCATCCCCAACTTGCACTCAGGGCAAGTGGAATGTAAAAGTCTAGAAATAAAAAGAACTTTGAGAAAAGTCTGTCAAGACACTGGGCTTAAATGGCCAGAAGTATTACCTTTGGCCCTTATAAAAATCCAGAATGCTCCAATTAGGAGACATGGTTTAACCCCTTTTAAAATAGTGTTCTGTCAGCCCATGCCTAGTGACACCTATAAACCTTCTATTCCTGGACTGACTGAACACTATGAGGATTATAAGTGAGCAATTCAATATCATGCCTAGCTACATACAGGCACTAACTATGCTTGCAGCATATCATCGACAGGTGAAAGGAGCATGGTTTCCACCAACTGACAGGCTTTGTCTCCTGTTTGACCAAGACATCGTGTGTATATCAAAGTTTTAGAAGAAGACATGCACCCTCACCTCGCTAGGAAGGCCCTTATAAAGTACTGTTAACTACCTATGCTGCCATAAAAAATAAAAGAAAAATCCTCCTGCCTTCATGTGAGCCACGCCAAACTACACTGAGACAATTGGAGGACAACCCTTACAGGTGACCTGAAAATAAGGATTTCCAGGGCCAGATCCCAGGCCCCTGAGGCAGACGTCTTCACAAAGCAGACCACTTTTTCCTAAGATTGTAGATCAATAAATCTGATTTTTCATCTATAAATTCCTTTTTTCTTTTAACCTCCTCCCCACCCATGGTCCTTTTTAAACACCTTTTTAAAGCCTTCCCCTTTGAGGATTGCACATCGCCTTAACCTGTCCCATTCTCCCTCTTATCATCCACTATGACTCTTCTTTCAAATTATGCCTTGCTCTTACTAACCCTTACCATTTTTCCAGCAGGTCAGGCACAGACCCAGCATCCCTTTATACCAGTCTTTCAAACCCTGGCCACAATGACTGATCAATCTAATAGCCAGTTATGCCAACATCTAGACCATGCAAAGAAACCTGAACTCATCTTTGTTTCTGCCATTGTGAGTGCCTGGTGGAACCAGTCCAGAAGATGGACATATGACAAGATGTGGCATCTACAACCAGAGAAGAAATATCATGCTGCTTCTCCTGTTGGTGAGTCAACTGGACACAGAAAAACCTCTAGCAGCTCAAGAACTCTCTTTTGTTCAGGTAAAGTCACTAGAAAGGAATTTTTCCCTCAGCGTTAAAAACAGGGATGATGTTGGATCTTTTCTGAGTGACATACTAGGACAATATTGTGATCAGACTTTATGGTTTGATTCCACAGATGGCATTCTTGCACCTATTAGATGGTGTTGACACTAACCCTCATGATGTCAGCGCTTGTCAAATCACCAAATGTTATGAACAGCTCACCAGCCAGGCCTGTGAAACTTGGGGTAGTACCTTCACTTCTCTAGTTAAGTTGCCAGACACTATATATGGACAGACCAAAAAGTCTGGGCTGTCTTGGTTAAGTGACAAAAACAAGCCCTATAACTGCCAGAACCAGAATAAAGGCCTTTAATATTAAATATTAATATTTTTGGGGCTGTTCTATTCCCAGAGACTGGCAGGGACACATGGAGCTGGAGATGTGGAAGTGCCAATGAAGAAGAAGAGACACAGCAAACTCCAGACTGGGAGGTCATAGGTTCCAACCTGACCCTATCTATAAATTACACTGATCTTTCTATTGTGTGTGACACTATACAGGTGGTTCCCATCTAGATGGTCAGGACACTGTGGACTTGGTGATCTGACACCCTCTGTTACAGGTACTCCACTTTAAATGCCAGTCAAATTACTAACTTAGGCTCTTTTATCCATAAAATGGTACCAAGCAAACGTACTAGATGTGCTATATCACAATTCTAAGTTCTTTTTGGTGTTCAGGACTCTTTGCCTGGCATTCGGAACTCATGAGATTGAAAAGGCAGTTTTGAATCTCTCCATGGTAACAGAACAGGAGTTCAGTATCGCCATGCAAGCATTGGGAGCACTTCAATAAGAAGTCAACAGCCTAGCCTCTGCTGTATTTGAAAACTGCTGGATCCTGGATGTCTGACAGCCCAACTGGGAGGAGCTTGCATGATTATTGGTGAAAATCCTTGCCACCAGGGAGAACAGAGACTGTGATCTACACTTCTTAAAAGACAAGATAAATATTCTCCAACAGACTGATGAAGAATGGGAGACTGGTTTAATGGGGTGTGGGTAAATGTGCTTAGATCTCTTCTTTTCTACTTATTTGTTCTCATTCTAATCTATGTTCTTGTCTTCCTTTTTAGATCTCTTGTTACTTGACTACTAACCAGTTCTCTTTGTCCAGAGCTATCAATCAGCTTTTAATGTGTGAAACTTCTAGACAGGGAGATTGAAGGAGCTCAAGAAATTTCACACCAAAATATGATTCCCTGATATAAAGAACATTTTGAATTGCAGGACCCTCAAGATCAACCAAGCATTGGAGGGGGTTTTCCCTCTATCTGCATAAATTGGACTGACTGATCAAAAGATCAAAGAGTTCAATTGACTTCCCTTCCTCTCCCTGTTATCTCAATACATTGCAGAATGCTACCAGACCAGACTCAAATCATTTGAAACATAATACTTATCTCTGAGGTTAATTTGCAAGTCAATCTGTTCCCCCATCCATTCATCCTCCCTAGCAACCCCTTATTTCCCCTAAAAAGAATTATTTACACTGCTCATTTTCCCCACTCCTGTCTAAAAGGCACATATAAATATATCTGAATTTCATTGGGATATTGGGTAATCACTCTGTGATTCTCCCCATGTGCATAGTAAATAAAGTTTTCTCTTATTAATCTGTCTTAATTGTGAGTTGATCTTTCAGTAAGCTTTTGGAGGAAAGAGCATTTTTCCTCTCACCCCTACATGTGTATAATGATGCTATGAATATTAGTATACAAATATCTGTTTACATCTGTGCTTTCAATTCTTTTGAATATATACCTAGAAGTACAATTGCTGGGTCATATAATAATTCTATGCTTAGCTTTTAGCAACCACCATACTGTTTTCCCTAGTGGTGACACTATTTTATATTTCCATTAGCAATGCACAAAGATTTCAATTGTTCCACATCTTCAACAACACTTGTTAATTTTCTTTTTTTCTTATAATAGCTATTCTAATATCTGTGAAGTGGTGTGCACACAATTTTTGACCTTTATCACAGTTTATTGGGTTGAAGTAGAATTATAATGCTAAGGTATGCATTCTTTCTTCTATTTTCTCCTTCAAATTGCTTCATAAAACATCTACTATTTCTTGAATACTCATTGTATTAATATTTGATAACTGAACATTACCTAATTTTGAGTCACATTCCTTTCACATTTCCTGGAGGATAGCATGGTAACTCAAAATAATTATCAAACATATTATTTTAATAGAAATATATATTCTGTTCCAACATCCAGATAAGACAGAGGAAAATCATGAAGAGACAGTGAAATAAGAAGCCTAGAACTGAACATTATGCCTTTACACCTACAAAAATAAATGAAATATTAATTTTATGTTTGATACTATTACAATAAAAATAGTTTAGTTTTTCCTCTTCCAATAGGTAAACATAACAATTTTTATTTTACTTATACTTGGGTTCCTATTCATTGTGTTGAGGACTCAATTGAAGACAAAATGCATATTTTAGAATGAGGCTAAAGAGAAGACTCAAAGATTAGGAGCAAACCAGTCTACATTACCCCATGGTGGCAGGAAGTTAAAGGAGGCAGCATCAATAGAAACTGTCAGATGTAGCAGCTCTCTGTTTCTAACTAGATCATCTCAAAGGCAATTATTTCTACTTGATCTCTACCAGTGCCCTTCCCTAAGGTCGATAAAAGGGAAAAGAGAACATGGCAGAAAATGGGGCTTTTATAAATGCATAAAAATCAGAAAACAGAATAAATAGAACCAACAGAGAATATTCTCCCAATTCTCCACCAAACCTGGGTCCTTTCTAAGAGTGAGAATCTTAGCAACTATAAACAAGAGGCTTTTTCTCATGTATAGAAAGAAAGGTGATGCATTTAAAGCACATTGTAAATGTTAAAAGTTCTGCATCACATATACTCACCAGCAAACTGCTATTAACTGAGCAGGACCTAAGTGGACACATAGGTACTACAGTAATAGGGTAGTGGGCAGGTGGGAGGGGGGAGGGGGCGGGTATATACATACATAATGAGTGAGATGTGCTCCATCTGGGGGATGGTCATGCTGGAAACTCAGACTTGTGGGGGGAGGAGGGGAAAGGGTATTTATTGAAACCTTAAAATCTGTACCCCCATAATATGCCAAAATAAAAAAATAAAATAAAATACCATCTGTACAGGAAAAAAAAAAGTTCCGTGCAAATATACAGGTTATTAAGATGTTTTGGAAGATATCATTTTATATATAAGATATTCTTAGAAAACTATAAAGCTTTAAGTGTTACAGAATTATGAGTTATTATCAAAAGAAAGCATGACCGTAATTTGGAGGAAATTGAGCAGTCTGCTTCAGGATAAGTTCTTCCTTTTCAAAACAAGGGAGGATATAATTGAAAAAATAAACATATAACATTAATTGATTTAAAGTCATTTTCAATCTTTAGAAATAAATTTATATGCATATATATTAACTATGAACATATATTCCAATGGTGAGATATTAATTAATTTCCACTCTTAAAAAGATGTTTATATAATATTTCATTAGTTTATTTATTTATGTATACAATTATAGCTATGTTGCTAAAAATGAAGCAAAGCCTAGATTGATTAGGCATCCTCTTCCAAATTTAAGCTTACTTTAATTTTCCAGGTTATTTAAACAAAACTTAGTTTAGAAATGATATGTTGCCATAAAATGCTGATCTCAATGGGATACTAGTGATTGTTTCTCAAACTGTCTTGCCTTGTGGGATAGGAAAAAGAAGCAATTGACTTTGTGTTGGTTTTGCTACTTGTTAACTATTGGAAAATAGGTAGGAAGCTAATGAAGTTACAGATGCTTTACACTTGTCATTCTGAACATTTACTGGGAAAACTGAACAGCTCAGAGGAGCAAATCTTGTATTTATAATGCCTAGTCTCTTGAAAAGTATATACACAAACACTTGATTAGTTAAGAGCCACCAATTGACCTTTCTTTCTTTACACTACTTGAACTACAGGAACATTAATTATAAAACTTCTGGACTTCTGGAAAGGAACTGCTTATATATTACTTTCTTTTTTCTTTTCTTCCTTTTTTTTTTTTTTTTTTTTTTTTTTTTTTTTATAAATGAGGTCTCACTATGTTGCCAAGGCTGCTCTCAAACTCCTGGCCTCAAGCAATGCTCCAGCTTCAGCCTCCCCAGTGCTAGGATTACAGGCATGAGTCACCATGCCTGGTTGTTTTGTATATTTCTTCTTCTTAGCGTATCTCAAGGAGCTATGATAATTTAGTCTGATAAAATATCTAGAAAAATAAATGCATAATATTAGCAGGAGAATGGAAAATGGATCAGTGAAACAGAATTGGGCAGCAAGACCCAGAAACACATATACGTAAAGTTGAGCGTTTGATAAAGATGCTATTTTAAACCAGCATGGGAAAAACATAAGTTTGCTTAAAAGGTGAGCCAATTTGATACTTATTTGCAAAAAATAAAAGTAAATTAAAGGTGGTTCTGTAACTTACACTATTCATAAAAATAAAATTCCAAATGAGTTAAAGACTTAAGAAAAGATAAGATTAAGGGTTAGAAGAAAAAGACAATGTTTAGGATCTTGAACTAGTAATGGCTTCTTTAAAACAGGACAGAAAAAAAATTTTAAATTAAGTAATTATGCAATTTGACTATATTAAATTTATATTGCAAATGCTAGCATAAAATTTATAAACAAAATGGAAGACTATAGGATACTATTTTAAAAATATATAACAGACAGAAGGTAAGCATCAATACCATGCAAGTTATTACTAGAAATCATAAAAAATAAAGCAATAAAATTGAAAAGTGGACAAATTCACAAGAAGCAATTCACAGAAAGAATTTCATAAAATAGTACACATGATTGATAACAGATTAAAAGATGCAATAGCAATAAGCGGAATTAAAATTTAAAGAAAAACAATCTATACACATCATTGCTTTTAACCCATCAGAACAATAAAAACTTACAAATTCCGAAAATACCATTGTTAATATGACTGGAGAAGATTACGGTCTTTCCCACACTGCTATTGAGCGTATAATTGGTTCTTTGGTAAAATGGTTAAGCATAGAAACCTACATAGCTCATGATTTTGAAGTTTCACTTCTCACTTTTTGTCAGAATAATATGGAAAAACTGAAATATGTATGCATAGAATTTGTATTTCATCTTTGTAATAACTTAAAAACAATTTAATTTTCCATCAGTAATGAGAAACTAAAAAAACGTTGAATATACACACTATAGAATAGTATTAAGTAGTGAAAAGGAATGAGCCATAACTCAACAAATACATGTATATATAACTCCACAGGACACATTGCTGAGTTTAAAAAGTATGCTGCATGAATCGTGTATATAAAAACAACAATAAAAAAATACACCAAACACTAATACCACTTCAACATATTCTATATGTTTTCATTTCATTTAAAAGGAACATAGTAATACTTTATTCTGTATATATAAGCATATATAAAATAATGGCATATGGAATAAAATAAAATCACAGACCTCATGGATATTTAATTCTAGTGGGACATTTGGATCATAAACAAGATAAATGGAAAGGCGTACAGTACATAAGATAATGACAAATGCCAAAGGGAAATGATAATGCAGACGAGGGTGATAGGAAGTGTGAGGGGCAGAGCAAAACATTTAAATTTGGTTGCCAGAAAAACCATCACTAAAAAGATATTTTTATAGAAACTTGTATAAAATGACAAGTGAGCCATAAAGCTATCAGGGAGAGGATTCCAGGCAGAGGGTGCAAGGCCCTGAGAAGGGAACATGCCTGACATATTCGAGAAAGAACAAACAAGTTACTGGGACTGGAAGTGGAATGAATGTGATGTATATGAAGTCAGACAGTAATGCGACAGGTTGGGAGTACATAGCGGATAAGCTCTTGACTATCATAGGAAGGACTTTGGCTTTTACCTTAAGGGAGATGAGAAGCCACTGCAGAATGCTGAGCTCAAAAGTAACATCATCTGACTTAATTTTTAACATAATTATCTAGACTACTATCTTGAGAATAGACTGAAGGGGAGAAAGATAAAAACTGTGGCAGTTAGATGATTACTGAAAGCTGGCCAAGACTTGATGGCAGTTTATCATAAGAGTGGAGAGGGGGAAACAACTATTATTTGAAGGTTTAGTCTACAGGATTTGCTAACAAAGAAGGTATGAGATGTGAAAGAAAATAAAAAGTCAAGAATGGCATCAAGATTTTTTTACCTGAACAACTGAAAGTAAGGAATTACCATTAACTAAGGTGAAAAAGACTGGAAAAGGGACAGCTTTGTATAGGGGAAACCAGGTGGTCAATGTTGTACATGTTAAGCTTGAAATATCAGAAAGTATCACACATAAATATAAAGAATTCCAGGCTAAAGATACACATTCAGTAGTCATCAGCAAAAAAAAAAAAAAAAAAAAAAAAAAAAAAAAAAAAAAAAAAAAAAAAAAAAAAAAAAGGCATTTAAAGGTATGCTCCTGGATGAAGATCTAGGATTTGGTGACAAAGGAGTGAGTGTAGATAGAACAGAGGTTTCAGAAATGACTCCGAGGGCAATCCAACATGTAGAAGTGAAGGCCATGACCTGGGAAAAGATGATGAGCTCAGTAGCCAGAAAACAAAAGGGAAAACAGGTGTGTATGAAGTTCTGGAAACCAAGTTAATAAGAGCATTTCAGGAATGAGAGATTGATCCACTCTATCAAGAGCTGCTGATAGGGCAAATAGTGTGAATGCTAAGAACTACCCATTGTATTTAACGATGGAACTTTTTGATGACCTAGATATGGGAAGTTTTGGCAGGTTGAAAAATGAGGGTTCTAGAGAAATCAAAAGATAACAGCTGGAGACAGCAAGTGTTAAGAAAAATCTTAAGGGATTTTGCTATTGGGGAAAGGAAGAAAATATGGTTTTAGCTGAAGCTAGAAGTGATGTCAATTTAGGGAGAAATTATAACCTATATTAATGTAGATGGAAATGATTTAGTAAATTGAAATTTGTTGGTTCAGGAGAAACAGAGGGTCTTACTAAGGCAAAGTACCTGACTAGGTGGAAAACAAATATGAGCCATTAATGGAGGACTGGGCCTTATTTAGAGATATGGACAGTTCATCCACAGAAAATCTAGAGCATATAGACACAGATAAAGGTGAGTGGGTAGATGTGGTGGTGAAAAACTTGTATTTTATTCTGATTGCTTTATTATTTTCAGTGTGATGGGATACAACTTCATCAGCTAAGAGTGACAATGAGAAAGGAGGTATTGAGAATGTGAAGAGAAAGAAAAATATCTAAAGTAATGCCCTAAGAAAGAATAGACTAGGGAAATATACTACGATTGTTGGGTAGCATTAGGATCACATAAAGTGAATTACAGTGAATTCAAGTGGATGTAAATACCACAGCATGTGTTTGGACCCCATTATTTTTAACTATGTGGGTGCTTTCAAGACATAGAGAAAAAAGTGGATTTAATCAGTTGTAGTGTATTCAAAAAATTATGACCTAGTGAGAGAAGGGTATGAGCTTTGAGGACCTATAGAAGGTAGGAGTAGTAATGATTGAGCATGGAACTTAAGTTGGGTTAGTAAAGAAAGTAAGAACAAGAGAGATTATGTTTTTTTTTTCCAGCATATTATGAAGGTACAAATGTTAAGGTTACGTATATTGCACATGCACCCCTCCCACCTGCCTGACACCCAATAAATGTTATTCCTATATGTCCACTTAAGTGTTGATCCGTTAATACCAATTTGATGGTGAGTACATGTGGTGCTTGTTTTTCCATTCTTGAGATACATCACTTAGTAGAATGGGTTCCAGCTCTATCCAGGAAAATACAAGAAGTGCTATATCATCATTGTTTCTTAAAGCTGAATAGTACTCCATGGTATACATATACCACATTTTATTAATCCACTCATGTATTGATGGGCACCTGGGTTGTTTCCACACCTTTGTGATTGTGAACTGAGCTGCTATAAACATTTGAGTGCAGGTGTCCCATTTGTAGGGTGTCATTTGATCTTTTGGGTAGATGCCCAGTAGTGGAATTGCTCGATGAAATGGTAGATCCACTTGTATCGCTTTAAGGTATCTCCATATTGCTTTCCACAGAGGCTGAACCATGTTTGTAGTCTCACCAGCAGTGTAGGAGTGTTCCTATCTCTCCACATCCACGCCAACATTTATTGTTTTGGGACTTTTTGATAAAGGCCATTCTTACTGGAGATAAGTGATATCTCATTGCAGTTTTGATTTGCATTTCCCTGATGATTAGAGATGTTGAGCATTTTTTCATATGTTTGTTGGCCTTTATTCTGTCTTCTTTTGAAAAATTTCTGTTCATGAGAGATAAGAAAAAGAATTATAGGATCAATGGATTGAAGGTAAACTTGTAGTTGAGTTGAGATAGTATGTTGAAAGACTGGGTGGTATTTGAACAGCAGGAGGCTTGAACTGAGATTCTGAAGGGGTTATCCTGTGGCCATTAGTTTCTGGTTAAGGTATGGTAGAAGACAAAATCAATGGATGAAAGAGAGGTAAGGGACTGATAATTGAGACTATTTGAACAGTCATCAAAATGGATATTGGAATCAACTCTAATCATGATAGTAATATACAAGAAAACACTAATGAATCAGGAACCAAAATATTTGTATAATAACAGGTATGAGCCTAAAGAGCTGTGGATGAATGCAATAATGAATAGTGGATATTATATCCTGATGACATGAGATTCAAATATCGAGATAATTTAAGGAAGAGAGAGGGAGAATGGTCTGGAAGCAACAATAAAGAGAAATCCTACTTGTAGTCCCCAAAAGAAGAGAAGTATAGGAAGAAAACAGTCACCACTTATGAAGGTGTCAGGGGAAGTTTTATTTTGAGGAAGAATTCCTCATTTTCAGTTTGAGAAAGAAGAGGAAGAAAATCTTTTGAGTAAAGGTTGAGATTTTTGCTGATAATGGATCTTGAAGTACAATAGATAAGGGTGAAATAATTTCAGTAGGTGGGAAGGGGTGTATGTTTTATGACCAATTCCCCAAAGTTCATTCTACAGTCTTCTTTGTTCTGCTGTATGCCCCAGGAATCTGACTCCTATGGGCCACATCACCTAGGCCTCTTTGCTGTCCATATTTGTCTGGGTTTGACCAAGAGGAAGCATTATTAGGTGATTGAATACTGGGAAGAAAGAAAGGAGAGGGATATTTATGCTTTTCGTTCCTACTCTGTCCCTGCCTTAGGCCATTTTTCTGACAATGTCTGCTCCCCTTCAGCACTATAGAACCTCATTGTCCTCTTTCCTTTCTCCAGCTTTTACTAAGCCCCCTAAACGCTCTTTCCTTCCATTGTCCTTATAATGGCTTGGTTTCTTGTGGTTTGTCTCTTGGTACATCAGAATCCTGTGTTGCTTCCCTTAGGTCTCTACTCAGATCTCTGTAAATTGTCCCTTCATCAAATCATTTCACATGAACCATCTGAGTGGAATTCTCTTTCATGGTAGAAACCTGATTAATTCAGTTGGCACATGGGGTCAGAACAGAGCTATATGTAGATTCTAATTACCAGGATGACCACAGATTCCTATGGTGACTTCCAAGAAAGGGATAAAGGGTATGGAGCAATCATTGTTGGCTTTCCCAAGGCAGAAGATATCTGATTGGTCAACAAAAAGTGGGAGATTTTTGCCAGGAGCATGTAGATTGCTAGATCTCTAACTTGATTTCTGCCAATGGAAACATACAATCCTGCAAGGGATGGTCTTAATACAAGTGTATGGGGTTATTATTGACTTGTTTATTGACATTCAGAAGATAAAAAAATTTAAATAATATGCAGCCTAAAATCATAAAAATAAAATGCATGGAAACAAAAGGTGATATTAACCAATTGAATGAATGTACTTACAGGTGCTTAATGTTTGCTATACATGTAACAATGGGAACACATGATTTCAAGTCTGAAGATAAATATAGAGAACTTCACTGGAGAAAAAGTGTAGTTATATGACATATTTTAATGCAATAAGTACTTGATAAATAACTTTTCTAAATATTATAAAAGGTAAAGTCCTTCCATACTTTAATCAATATTTGAAACAGTAAAATTTTGAATACAAAAGTATTCAAATGTTGGCCGGGTGCGGTGGCTCACGCCTGTAATCCTAGCACTCTGGGAGGCCGAGGCGGGCGGATTGCTCAAGGTCAGGAGTTCAAAACCAGCCTGAGCGAGACCCCGTCTCTACCATAAAAATAGAAAGAAATTAATTGGCCAACTAATATATATATAATATAAAAATCAGCCGGGCATGGTGGCTCGTGCCTGTAGTCCCAGCTACTTGGGAGGCTGGGGCAGGAGGATCGCTTGAGCCCAGGAGTTTGAGGTTGCTGTGAGCTAGGCTGACACCACGGCACTCACTCTAGCCTAGGCAAGAAAGCGAGACTCTGTCTCAAAAAAAAAAACCAAAACAAAACAAAACAAAAAAACAAAAAAGTATTCAAATGTTAATTTAAAGCCTGCCTTAATAGTATCTGAGTTAGAGTTCAAGGAACATAGGCATAGCAGTTTCAAATCCTAAAAGAGAAGATGAGAGCAGGATCGAGATTTGGCTGACAGCTAATCTCCTCATTTCTTTTTAACACTAGCCTGACTATTTGTTTCAACGGGCTCAAGATAATTTATTCTTTGAGACTGGTTCCAATTCTGGGTAGGAATTCTAATGTAATGAGACTAATTACCACTGGAAACTTATAAAAATTAATCTTTTTTCTTTAATAGCCACAAAATCTAGTATATTTCTTGCAGCTAGTGTGTAATGATTGTGACTCAGAGCTAGTTTCTAGATTCTGCCCATTTATCCAGTGTCCATTTTTACATTTGTTACAAGACAATGTGCCTGAATTCTAGCTCATCGATTCCTTAATTTTTTGTCCTAATGTTTCTAGGTTCTATTATTTTGTCTCTTTAGGTCTTAGATGCATTAACCCTAGACTGTTTCTTCATGACTCTAGTAATACTTTTTGTTTGTTCTCTGATCCTCCTACTGCAGGGTATTTCTAAGAAACACTGTATCTGCATTTTTAACACAACTCATAGTCTTTAGCTTTACTCATGAGCTCTGTTGTCTTACCTGGCTCCAAAAAAAATAAAGGTATAAAATTTTCTGTGGTTTTCAATGATATATCAATATTTCCCAGTTGAGCACATGCAGAATTTAGTTTTCCTAAACAAGGTTATTTAATCTAATAGGTTTAAATGTTTTATGAATATATCAATTACCATAAAGAACAAAATAGAAGTGTATATGGATATTTGCTGGAGTGGAATTAGGTACAGAACAAATGTACCTCATCACAACACTGTATTACTGAATACAATCTTATTTCATCCTTCCTATATGCTTCTAGGAATATAATATGTGTGTCTGAGAAAAGAAATACATACCAGGAAATCATTTTGAAAGGTATTTCATACTGTGTCTCAAGCTATGCCTAATAGAGTCGCATATTATTTTGATTGGAAAATGTATTGAGTTCCCTTGAAGTGGTTAAAAAATGAGTACAAGGGGAAAATGTAATACTATGTAAAGAATAGGTAAAGTTGATACAAGAGAAATCAGAACTTTTGGGAGAGAAAATCATTCTTCCTAAATTAAATGTGGAAAAAAATAATTCCCAACTTTTATTTCCTGCATTTGTAACAGTGTGAAAGGAATTGAATCTATTTCTACTCTTGTGACATTGATTAGTTCTCCCTTTTACTCACATTTTTATTCCTCTTTTAAAATATCTCCCACCTGCTCCTACCTAGCTGAGGATTTTTGCAGAACTAATAAAAAATAATCATTCTGGAAAACAAACTAAATTTTTTGTACATAGAAGAAGGGATATACATATAAATGGCTACATGCATATCTACCTATAAATTTTTTTCAGCAATCTTTCTACTCACTCTCAAAAGGCCAAAAATTTATCAGTAAGCATATCCATAATTACTGATTGGTTTAGATCTCCTGATGACCCTAAAGATATTCCCATTTATCATGTTCACTGTGTAAAAATATTTGCTCATTGTATTTAGAATAGCACTCTGATTTCTTTATTGTTCACTACTCTATTGGTTTAATTTTTTCCCTGGGTATTTATGAATTTGAATTATTATGGGATCCATAAGATTGTTCTCAAGTCCACTGTATTTCAATATCTATTTATGTTTGATTTAAGGTGATATAAACCTGGTAGGATGGTTACTCCGCTCAAAGCGCATAGATAGAGAAGAGAAGCAACTCAAGTGAGACAGGAACTTTTTATTGGAAATTCAATGTCTCACAGTATTCTTGGGAGGTTTGTAGAAACATTACAATCTGAGTGTGGTAGACTGGATTATGCTGCCAACTCTTTGCTTCTCCCATGTTATATGACTGTACATCTAAGCTCTATGTCATGTGACATTGAAGTGTCTTCCAGTAGAACTGGCAGAAAATATGTCCCCGCCTCATCCACTTTCACCAAATGAATGTGACACAATGCCAGCTCTGAGTAGATGCTTTAAGAGGAATCTTGCATTTCCACTCACTCTCTTGAGCTCCTGCCATCTATCATGAAGAGAGCATGCCCTAAGGTGTTGTTTCTACTTCAGCTTGGATCTCAGAAAAAAAGATCTGTGAAGCATAATTGAACATGATCTCCTGCCTGAAAAAGAGCTGCCACAGCCAACTCATAAACACATAGGAAATAAATTAATGTTGTAGTCAACTGAAATTGTGAGCAAAAGTTGACTAATAAATTGCAGTTTTGAGACTAGATCTGTACTATAGATCACCATAGGACTGAGTCACCAAGGGAAGGCTCCCAGAAAATACCACACAGCATTTTCACTATAACCTGCTGACCAGAAATTAGTTACTTGCTTATGATCAGCTGCAAGGGACATTTTTCTTTTATTCTGCAAAGTCATTTGCCTTGTTAATTTTATAATACTGTGAAAGAAGGGAATGATCCTAAACATCAAGTAATTGTAATTCAACAAAGAGTTTGCTTTAAAAATCAGTTAAGAAAAAATAAATACATTATTGTTAAAAAAAAGGAAGGCAAATTATATAAATGAGAAATTGAAAAGAAGAACTATAGTCAACAAAATTTAAGCTATGAAAGAAATATATACTGTAAATAAAGAATATCATTGCATTGGAATATATGTGTGTGTGTGTGTGTTTGTGTGTATCCCCAGTATTAGATATGATGAAATTATGAATGTTCATCTGCATTAATTTATATTATCCTTAAAAAGATTAAAATGACATTTATAAAGCAATATTTAAAATAAAACATTGCCAGTGGAATGGTATTTATTTTAAAAAAAACCTTTCTTTAGTACAGTTGGACAATGTTTCAAAGCTATTCAGAGGCTTAACTTAGCAGTTACATTTCTAAGAATTTGTCTTAAAGGGGTAACAAGAATTGTGAATAAAGGTTCTTATATAAGAGTGTTCAATACAAGGCAAATTGCAACATTGAAATCTTTAAAACACCACTAAAAAGCCAACAAGAGAGGACTGGTAAAATAAATTCTTCATCCATTCAATTTAATAATATCAGAAGGCTTTAAAAGAAAGTTAGGAAAAATGCATACTTTATAAACCATAACTCCAGTATTTGAATCAGTACTCTACCATATATTATCTTTGTGGCCAGGATCAAATTACTTATTCTCTTTAACTCCTAATTTTCTTATCTTTATAATGAAGATATTACCCACTTCAAATTGTTAATGTGCAGATTATTGAAATGTGTCTGTAAATTATTACATTAGAACCTGGCACTCAGTCCATTGTGGCTATTATTATCATGATGAAACTATCAACATTATAATATTAGGATTATATTGTGTGTCATGTAAAATGTGTAAAACCTACTTTATAGAGCAGTACATGTGCTATAATTATAATTTTGTGGGAAATATATAGAAAAATGCATAAAAGAAAATATGATGGAAATTAAATGATTTACATACTTTCTTCTTTTTGCAAATATATATAATTTTGTTAGTTTTCCAAAATGACCATTTGTTTCTTTCACTGTCAGAAAAATTATAATTTAATAGTCTCAGCAAACAAATTATATAGGCAGTGACCTAGGCAATCAGTTTGCTATTATATTTAGAAATATATTAATACTTTGTCATCAAATATATCAAAGTAATGTATTTTTAAGAATCTTTAAGGCAATAGAGTAGGCATCTTATTCATTAAGAGGGGTTTTAAGGAGCAAGAACTTTTATGTTTATAACGATTCTGCATTTACAACTCCACATATCTTGTTAATATTAATATATAGAAAAATGTATCAAGCAAACAGTCATATTCCAAAGGGATTCAGTAAAGACAGGGAGAAATCTGCAGAAAGGAAATTATAATTAGAAAAGCTTGGAGAAAAATGTACCTTCACACACCATGATGCCAACCTTATTTGGAGAGAGCTAGCTGATCATTGTGGTTAATCTACTGAAACTAAGCAAGGTGAAAAATGCTGCAATCATTCTGAGCCTGCCCTGGGATGTGAGGTAAATTCTGCTTAATATTCATGGCTCATGGAGCTGACTGGCTCATGAAGTCAGTGGCAACCACACACACATGCACACACACATACTCACGTGCATGGTATGTACTCAAATTCTTATTGTTTCACTCATGGTTCTAAACCAAGCTTGTATTAAGTATAAATTTTTAAAATATGAACTTTACATATTTTCTTTGTTTATCCCCTTCATAAGTAGAATAGGCATTCTTTCCTCAATGTTGAAGATGCTTAATAAATCCTCAGTGCTGGGCATGGTGGCTCACGCCTGTAGTCCCAGCTACTCGGGAGGCTGAGGCAGGAGGATCCTTGAGCCGAGGAGTCTGAGGTTGCTGTGAGCTAGACTGACGCCACGGCACTCTAGCCCAGGTAACAGAGTGAGACTTTGTCTCAAAAAATATTAAAAATGTAAAAACTAAAATAAATCCTCAGTGCTTCTGCTATTCCATAGAACTTCTGGTTCTAGGAAAACTGTGTTAAAGATGAGACCAATTAACTTCTGTGTTGTTTCAGGAAAATCCAAATCTATGGAATGGGAGATAGATTTAATGAGTTATTGTATATATCTACAATGTTCCTTTCTCTTAAAATAGCCAACATAAATTTGCTTTCTAATATATATTTATTTTTACTTTTTTTCTAATATAATTTTTTTCTTCTTTTTCCTTTTTTCCCCTGGAACCCACTTAATTGGCAGAATTAGTTCCTTTATTTTTCCAGCCATCAGGTCATATTCTGTGAGCAAGTTAAACACATAATCATTAGGCTAGCACTGTGAATGAGGTGAAATATTTCTTCCAGAAGGCAGATTTTAATTATGATTCTATTTAAAGGATATCAGTAACATGGTAAAACTTATACTCACTATTCTTCTCTAAAATAATAGAAGCTTTTAAGAGTTTTTTTTGCTTAAATCTGTTATTTATTTCCCTTGAAATACTGATAACCCTTACCAAAATACTCATCTTATTTTATTGAAAGTGACTATTAATATTTAATCTCCAGTAGATGAGTTGCTATGATTATGACTAAATTTTGTTATTTAAAATTCATAACTTCCACTCACCAGGCATACATGAACAAGCAGTGCCATATGAATTCTCCAAGATAGGTTTATCAAGTACTGAATCAAAGCCTTCCCTCCTCCTTCTAAATTAACTCAATTTAACACTATCAGACATCTAAAACACTAGATTTCAGCTAAAAGCTACGATGTCAGTTTCTCTGTGAATGATCATTTGCATGCTGTACTATTGAAAGCAGTACCTATGGCACTGAAAGCAACACTATCTTCAAATTTGCCCACGCTTTATTAATAGAGATTTTTTACCACAAATTAACAGCAATTTTGATAATAGTAAATTGTAATAGACCCAGAAACTCTTCTGAGCACACTTTATTTCATTTCCCCACAGTGCTGTGAGTAGGTAATATCATTATCGCCAATATACAGACAAGGAATCCAAGACTCTAAATAAATTGCTCAAGATCACCCAGGTGATGATGGAGGGGTATATCAAATCCTTCCTTCTATGTACAAGCTTCTATGTACATTACAAGCAACACACAATGAGATAAATAAGAGAGAAGGCTAAATATAGGGTGATCAACAGTCCCGGTTTCTTCATGACTGAGCAGTTTCATGGGATATGTAACTTTTATCCCTAAAACCAGTTACTGAACAAACTGGGGTAAATTAGTTACCCTAGAATAAACTAATAAATGTAAAACAGTCAAAACAATGCTTGGCCATAGTACATATTATGTTTTATTGATTAATAATCAATAATCAGATTTGCTGGACAGCAAATCTCAAAATTTTTTTGTTTTTTAGTTTTTGAGACAGAGTCTCACTGTCTTGCCTGGGCTAGAGTGGTGTGGCATCAGCCTCGCTCACAGCAACCTCAAACTCCGGGGCTCAAGTGATCCTCTTGCCTCGGCTTCCCGGGGAGCTGAGACTACAGGCACATGCCACCATGCCCAGCTAATTTTGTTTCTATTTTTAGTTGTTTGGCTAATTTCTTTCCATTTTTAGTAGAGGCGGGGTCTCACTCTTGCTCAGGCTGGTCTCAGAACTCCTGAGCTCAAGCAATCCTCCCGCCTCAGCCTCCCAGAGTGCTAAGATTACAGGCAAATGTCAAAAATTTTAAAGCAGCATTTTTTTTCTTTTAGCTCATGTTACTGTGGGTCAGTGATTTGGGTTGAGCTCAGCTGGACAGTTCTGCTGGTTTTGGCAGGGCTTACTTATGTGACTGAAGTTAGCTGCCCTCATTCACATATCTAGTGGTAGGTTCTGGCTGTTGGCTGGCACTGGCTATTGCCTGGGATACAGGGGTGACAGAATATACATTCAGCAAGCTAGCCTGAGCCAATTCATATGACACCAGTCTCAGGATTCCCCAGAACAGTAAAAGTGTACTCTCAATAATCTCATATTCCCGTAGTCAATTCATTTTCTTACTCCCTAAAAATCATCTCACTATGCCTTTTCGCTCTTGTTCTACCTCTCAAGTGGTGACCTTGTTACTAATGTACCTGAGAAAAATGGAAGTGATCAGAATAAAATCTTCTCATTCTTCTTCTATCAAACTTCTCACTATAATGGGTCATCATATTAGTAGAATGGATGGGCAGTCTATAAATCTAGTGCCAACCACTTCTTATATTGAATGCACTCACTCTTCCCTATGAAAAAAGTTTGCTCTAGATATAGATTGGGAAATTCAACATTATTAAGGTGGTGATTCATCTTAAATTTATCTACAGATTCAATACAATAATTATCAAAATCTTAGCAGGATTTTTGGGTAGAAATTGATGAGATAATACAAAGATCTAGAATAGGCTAAACAATCTTAAAAAAGAAGAACAAATTTGGAAGACTTACAATGCCCATTTTAAAATTTATTATAAATCCACAATAATTGAGGAAATGTATTACTGACATAAGGACAAGCATATAGACCAGTGGAACAGAATTAAAATCTAGAAATAAATCTTTATTTATGTTCATAAATTGTGAACAATTGATTATTGACCAAAGTGCCAAAGTGATTCAATTGAGAAAGGCCAATCTTTTCAACAAATAATTATAAGATAATTCAACATCCACATGTGAAAGATGAATTTTGACTCTAACCTTATATCACACCAAAAATTAACTCAAAATGGATTTTAGATCTAAATATAAAAGCCGAAATTATAAAACTTCTAGATGAGAACACAGGAAAAAAATCTTTGTGAACATGAGTTAGGCCAAGAGTTCTTAGATAAGACACTAAAAGCAAAATCCATAAAATAAACAGTGATAAATTGGACATAATCTTAAAAACTTTTGGGCTTCAATCGCACTATTAAGAAAACTCAAAGTTTTGGGAAATGTGTAGAAACTAGAACCCTGACACATTGCCATCAGAAATATTATATAAAATGGTGCAGCCACTTGGGAAACAGTTTGAAACTTCTTAAAATGTTAATGTTAAACTTACCATTTAATCGAACAATTCCACTCCTAGGTATCCACCAAACAGAGGTGAACACTTATGTCCTCACAAAGACTTGCACACAAATGACCATAGCAACATTATTCATAATAGCTGCAAGCTGGAAACAATTCAAACATCCATATTGATTGGTAAATGGATAAACAAAATGTGACACTTCATACAATGGGACACTATCAGTCAAAAGTCACAGACCATTGATACATATTACAACATGGAAGAATTTCAAAAATATAGTGCCAACTAAAAGAAGCCAGATTCAAAAGACCATATATCATGTCAACCCATCATCACAAGAAATGACCATAAAAGGTAAATATATAGAGACAGAAAGCAGATTAATGATTGTCTGGGACTAGAGCTGGGAATGGGATTTGACTACAAATGAACATGAGGGATTTTGCAGGGAGGAGGATGATGTAAATACCCTATAACTGGATTGTGGTGATGGTTGCACAAGTCCATAAAATTACTAAAAGTCATTGAATTGCACACTTACAATGAGTGAATTTTGTGTAATGTAAATTATGTTAATGAAAATTTTTATCAAGAAAAAAGTAGGAGATATTTTGACTTTGATTAGTCGGCTATAAAGAACTCAAGAGTAGCCAGGGGAAAAAAGGAGAGGAGGAGGGAGAGATTCTAGGATGATGATAAGATTCTGAGGTCAAAAAATAAAATATGGTCAGTGAAAAATTCCCAGTGCAAAAAATAACCAAATAATTTTGAGAATGTTTAAAAGACGTTCAATTTTTAAGTTTGCTACTATAGTACGAAAATATAGATAATGCAACATCAGCTATTCTCTTTCTTACATCAATATATCCTTTATTTCTATAACAAGGTACTTCTTTCTTTTTTCTCTCATGGATAATAAATATCTCACTGTGTACTGGAAGTAATACCATTGTGACATACTGCTGTGGTCAGAATGTTTGTGTGCCCCTAAAATGCGTATGTTGAAACCTAATCTCCAATGTGATAGTTTTAAGAGGTGGGGCCTTTGGGAAGTGATTAAGTCGTGAGAGTGGACCTTTCATGAATGGGACTGGTGTTTTTATAAAAGAGATTCTAGAGAGATAACTGGCCCTTTCTCTTTGGAAGAATGCAGGCAGAAAGTCCTGTCTTTAAGAAATGGTCCCTCGCCAGATGCCAAATCTGCCAGTGCCTTGATCTTGGACTTCTCAGCCTCTAAAACTGAAAAATAAATTTCGTTTAGAAGCTACCCAATCTATGGCATTTTTTTATAGCAATCTGAACAAACTAAGGTATACTTTGACAAAAGATTGCATACATTTAATCAAGTCTCTCTTCTTTAGAGGTAAAAATTTTGTACTCTGCCTTTGTGAAATTCAGATGATGGCTCCAATTTACCAACTGGAGTTTGGAAGAACCCCCATCCTATCACTTACTAGATTTTATGAAAAATTAGTTTATGACTTTTCTGTCATGTTCCTGAATACACGGGGACTAGTACAAATGTTACTACACCCTGGCTAGATAGGTCATGAGATCATTTGGCAGAAGCACTCATGGATTTTTTTTTTTCCTGAACCCATCACTGCTAGGCTATTTAAGTCTCTAATTTGCTCCAATTTGTGATCTTGCCTATCATACCTATAGACTGAATGGAAGCACATTGTGCATTCCCTAACATAACATCAGCAGAATATATAAAGGGATTCCCCACAAAGGGATAAATTTCTTGTTCCATAAATTGGCATAGTCACAATGATATGGTTCCATAGACTTAAGATTCGTATAAATCTGTATTTAAATCTCAGCTCTATTATTGGTTTGCTGTATATATTTGAAAAGTACCTTAATCTTGTTGAATCTCATTTTACCCATATGCAAAAATGGAGAGAATTCCATTTAATCCATAGGGATCTGTATCTGCAAATAAAAATAATATTTCTCTCGCTATCTTTCTCTCTTTATTTCTCGATCTTTCTCATCTATCTAGCTCTACCTATCTATTGAATCTTACTAGCTGAAAATAATTTAATAAGTGATTTTAATAAATTCAAAATACAAATATTTCCACTGGATGTTGCAGTTAACATAGAGATTCCTCATATGAAGTGTCACTACCAGGTAATAAGATACATTTCACATAATAAAACAGATTTCTATATGTAGTTGGAGAATCAACCTTATCATTTTAGGGACATGATTTGTATAACATGAAGAGGTCATTTTACTACTCTAAGTCCTACTGGAGAACTATAAAGTAATTCTAATGTATTTTTTATAGTCTCAATATTCAGAAAATATTGATTACTACCCAATAGCTCACTCTCTTGTATTAGACTGAACATTTCAGAAGCAGATCCTGAGGAAAAGACTCACATAAAAGTGATTTTCTACAAAGTATTGCTGGGATAATTGTTAGGAGAGTAAGAAAACGGGGCCAGTATGCAGAGGGGCTTAAGCAAGGGTGCAATATCAAGCAAAACCCCATGGAGGATGACTTTGGCTAAATCCCTGAGAGGAACTTTAGAGATAATGATAATCACACTTAATTGATTGCCACCATGGGAGTATTTATACTCCCTATATCAGTCAGTTGTTGGTTAAACATCTCCTGGCAAGGAAGGAGGAAGAGGACTGTAAATTTCCAGGCACTTCTGGCTGTTCATGCATATTAGCAAAGCAGGTTGAGACAGCTTGAGAACAGTCCTCAAAACAAAAACATAGGTGCCATGGGGGAGAGTGAAAGTGTTTGGTGTACATAAAAATGGTGAGGGGTACAAAAATGATAAAATAATCCTAGGGGGTATGTCCAAAGCACTGAAAATATCTGCTACTACATCCCAATTTTTTGCTTAAAAATTCTGATTGGAGAGGAGCATAGCAGTAAATCAAGGGCTGAATGACAATTGGTCTATTATATTTATGGAAATATTGTCTTTTTTGCCTTTGATTGATCTAAGTTTGAACATGATACCCTTATCTGGTAAATGGAAAATTTACTTGAAGCCTCTGGGAACATTGTTTCTTACTGAAAAAGTTTAATTTCTCTTCCCTTGTTTTCTGCTTTTGATGTTGCCACTTGACAGTATGGTGCTTGGATCTATTGTACTCATCAAAATACAATCAGTGAATGTTTGAAGGAATATGGGTACCAGAAGACACTGTGGAGCCACATAACCAACCCAGAAACTACCAATCTTAGGATAGTGAATGTTATTTTGACTTAAATTAGAAGTCTCCAATCTAGAATATGTGTATCCTTGGTTCAGGAAAAGACTTCCCAACAATAGAAACACATGGATTGTACAAAAATCTTGATTTTCAGATCTTAAACTTCTGTAGTTTTTCTTGAAGTGGATATGACTAAGAAGGGCACACTTGTGATGGATGTACTGGTTCTTCTTTCCCTCCTCCTCTTTGACAACTCGCTTCAGCTCTTGTAAAAGACAGAATAGCTTTGCTCTATTCCTAAACATTGCTTCAGGTGGTCAAAACCTTAAGGACACCAAATAAACGGACAATTTGCTATAATCATATTGGTTTGGGGAAAGTGAATGAGCCTAATTACTGGATAACAAATCATTTTGTGAGACAAATGGTTTCTACTTCATTGCTTTCCAAGAAATTGAAGGGGAATGTAATCAAGTTGTCAGCTAATAGATCATTAGAATAATATTTGATGGTGGATCATGAGGTTATTTTTGCATACAACTAAGAAGGAGTCCAAAGAATTGAATGGCTAAAACCAAAATGTCTATTTCTATACTTCTTTTTGTGAACAAGGTTGTCAACACTCTATTATAAAATTTTAAAACTAGGAAAAAAGCTATTTCCAACCCGTCTCATTCTAGCAATAGTAATATCCATTTAGAAATACATAAATATATAATGTATAAATAGACAATACAAAAATATACAAAGGAAAAGAAAAACAACATCCATCTCATTAAGAGGCAAAATTTCAAAACTTTTTTCAAGTTTAATAATTATTTGTCAAAATTCTGTCATATGTTCATATTCTTTTGATCCATTGTGTACTAATTCGTATCATGATGACAACTCTATTATCAGTCTTCAGGAAGCAAATTTCATACCTAGAGCCCTCTATCATAGCAAATTAAAAAACAATACTTCAAAATATACACATATTAGTCATTGGAATATTATATCAATAGAGTAATTATAAGGAGAAAGTATATCACATTATGACAAATTTGGTGGGAGACATGAAATGGAAATGCTAATTAAAATTTAATAAAAAGTTGCTGTGAGCTAGGCTGATGCCACGGCACTCTAGCCTGGGCAACAGAGTGAGACTCTGTCTCAAAAAAATAAAATAAAAATAAATAAATAAATAAAAGGATGGATATAACATTTACAACTATTCAGAGTGAGGATATCTATTTATGTTTAAGCAGGTGATAATGGATATCAGATAATATGTTATTTATATTTCATTAAAAATTCTTAAGAAGTGATATGGCAATTTAACTTTAAAATGTCACTCTTACACTATAGTTTCCTTTGAAATTATTTTAATATTGCAATTTGGACATTATAACCTAAAAAGAAATGTGAGCAGAAGTATAGAATTTTACAAAATAATTTTCTGAAGTATAGAGCAAAGGTATTTGAAAAGCAATGATTTAAAACACAGCTATTCTGGAATTTTCATATTTGTTAATGAAAGACTCTGCCACTGATTCATGGAGCTTTACTCTTTAGTGCCTTTTAAGTTTACATCAAGTATTTAATCTGTAAAGTATTTGGTCTTCTTTTATACAATCAGGTTATAAAAGATGCCAGTGGTCAATTTTGGTAAACTTGTAGGGTAGCTCATATTGCCAAAAAATGCTATTGAGATTTCAAATTAATACCAATCATGTTTCCTATTATTATTACAGTAATTTTAAAATTTGTGTAGCAATAAGTATGTAAGGCTGTTTCACTTTTCTTACTATGTGTGTTTTTAAAATTATAGTTGTCTGATTTTACCATTTTATAATTACTCTTTCATTAGTAATTTTATGTTTTTTAAACTATATTTTCTTTCTATATGCTTTTAGTACTATAAAATATGCATTTTTATCTCATGATAACTCTTCATTTTAAATCCTAGATTATTAGAGAATGATGTCAACAAGACCATAAAGTAAGAGATAATAGGCTTCATTCTCTTCTCCGCCCCAACACACAAAAAACCCAAATACAAATAGCTATTCACAAACCAAAATAGCCCAGAGACAGCTAAAGGGCCCATTGAAAAATCTACAGCAACACAGTGGAGCAAAAGTGAAGAATATCCACATAGAAAGGATAACTGATGAGATTAATTTACCTGAGACACCAAAAGATGTCTAAGAGCAAAAGAAAGGTAGAGGCTATAGCTATCAGCTATGTGGCAGGAAGCACTATGGTCTCCAGTGGCCTGTTCCAGAATACACTGTCATCTCTTGCACTGAGGTAACTAATAACCATTTTCACCAAGGAATCCCAGAGAGGGAGACACAGCTACACATTCTGTGCCTCCTCACAAAAAAATGGTTGCTTTTGAGCCACTTTGGGAAGGAAGCCACCACTTCTCCCACCTCTAGGTGTTCCTTGGTCCAGAAGTCATGGCTGACCCAGGAGACATAGCTATTCCACAGTCCTCACACTCTAGACCCAACCTCTGTGGCTGCACTGGGCCCTCCCATGTCTTAGATAATGGAGACATTAACAAAGCAAGCTAATCTTCACCCTGGGCCCCAGAGTGCATGCTCATGATCTGGACAACAGCTCAGCTGCCATGGAGAGCTAGGCCCTGTTCCAACACCAAAGTTAGGCCAACACCAGAGACACTGTGATTCCATGCACACCTGTGTTCCCATTCTTAGCTCCTCTAGTTGCTTCACAAGAATTCATGCCTTGCATTCCTTTACCAACATAGCAGCAGGGGTGTCTGCACCACTGGTGTCAGTGCCATTAACGCCTCAGATCCCAGAGATATAGTTGCTCCATGTCTGTCATGCTTCAGGCCTCAGCTCCATTGGCTGCTTCATGGCTACCACTCATCAGACACTGGTGCCACTGCCACTGCAAGTGAGCCCACGAGTCTGATCTAGTGGCAAGAGGAATCCCCTCAGCCACAAATTCCACAGTGGGAGAAAAAGAGATTAAGTTAACTTAAGTAATCATTGCCACTGAACACTCCAACAACCCTTGCCTCCACTGCGGACATCCACAGTATTGGCCACTGAGGATCCCTGCAGTCTTCAACAATACTGACCACATCTGGCAGAGCTGACAAAGCTACACAGAGACTACACACTGGCACCTTCACTGGTGCCAGAATGGCTAAACCCCACCCAAAAAGTGCCCTCACACACCCCTATATGGGAAGGTCTTTCCATAACGAAACCAGCTTGTCAAGTGTGAAAAAGGTGCTTGCTCCATCAAATGTGCAGACATCAGTGTAAGACAATAAGAAGCATGAAAGAACAAGGAGATATAACACTGCCAAAAGAACATAAAAATTTCCTAGTATCTGACCCCCCAAAAACTGGAGATATACAAAATTCCTGACAAAGAATTAAAAATAATTGTTTTAAGGAAGATCAGCAAATTTCAAGAAAGTATAGAGCAGGGGTCCTCAAACTTTTTAAACAGGGGGCCAGTTCACTGTCCCTCAGACCATTGGAGAGTGTACACTGTGGGCCCGGGGACGAGTTGGCTGCTAAGCAGGACAGGCAGCAGTGGCAAAAACACCCAGAGGGCCGGATAAATGTGCTAGGTGGCCCGCATGTTGCCCGCGGGCCGTAGTTTGAGGATGCCTGGTATAGAGAAACAATTAAATATATCAGGAAAATAATAGGTGACCAAAACAAAAATTTAACAGAGATTGAAATTATAAAAAATAAACCAAACAAATTCTGGGGATAAAATTATATTGAATAAAATGAAAAATGCAATAGAGAACATCAGCAGCAGAATTGATCAAGCAGAGAGAAGAATCTGTGAAGTCCAAAACAGATTGTTTAAAAATATACAGTCAGAGGAGAAGAAAAGAAAAAATGAAATGAAAAGACTAAAGAAGGCTTGTGGGATATACAGGATAGCATCAAAAAAGCAAATATTTGAGTTATAGGAGTTTAAGAAGAAGAGAGAAATAAAGAGAAAGCTTATATAAAGAAATAATAGCAGAAAACTCTTCAATATGAAGAAATATATAAATATCCAAGTATAGGAAGGTCATAGGTCCAATCAGATTCAATCCAAACAAGATTAAACCAAAATAGATTATAATCAAACACTTAAATATCAAAGACAAAAAAGAATCTTGAAAGAAACAAGACAAAAGGAGCAAGTCGACATATAAGGGAGTTTCAATGAGGCTAGCTTGTTGGAATTTTTTCCATAATAGAATAATCTTGGCATTTAGTTGAGGTTACATAAAAATCATACTAATGGATGAATTTAGAGAGAATAGATATCTATATAAAATAGATAACTTTTATCAAAACACTCTAAATTTCAAAACTATGAACAAGATGGAAAAAGACACAAACAATGGATTAAATTAAGCTTCCACATTTTCCTCAATAATATACATTGCTAATTTCTACCTTCTGTCATGGCCACTGAAACACAAAGCAACATCCATGATTTCAGGTAAGCTTATACTGGGGCCAATCTTATTACAGCTTAGCTAAAAAAACAAAACAAAACAACCCAAGGAATCCATAGAAGCATTTCTGAAAGTATAAAATGTAAGCTGTTGAAGCTGTTGACTCCAGCCATGATAACTTCATGCCAGAGTAAAATAAAATTTTGCAAGACCTTTATCTTCTTTGAATATAACACTCTCAGCTTTTGAATATAGTGCTGAAAAGTCTCTGATTTTTTCATTCTGTTAATATTTTGGTTATCTTCTGCTCTCATTTTTAAAGCTCTTTTCTGTTAAATACAAGGTAAATTTTTTTCTTGTATTTATTAAGTAATAATTTATCGAGAAAATTTGACTGTCACATGTAGTTCTAAGAAATAATATAGAAAGAGCCTGTGCACCCTTCACTCAGTTCCCCCAATGGCAACATCTTGCAAAGCTACCATACATATCACAACCAAAAAATTGACATTGACATAGTACGCTGATCTTGGTCAGATTTCCCTAGTTTTACTTGTTCTTCTCTGTGTGTGTATGCGCGCGCGCACATCCTTTCTCTTTTTTCTACTTCAGATTTAATTAAATACTCTACATCAAGTATATGAGTATTTTATCTTAATTACAGAATCACAATTTGTTTAATAGTTTTGCTGTGGATGTGATGTACTCTATGGCCCAGTCTGGTTTGTAACAGAGTTTAAATGCATGTAATATATATTAATAATATTAATGTATTATGGAAATTAAACCCTAGACTGTGAATTGGTAACATGTGAACTCAATTGAATCAAGAAAGATATTTCTATTTGTGAGAAAGGGGTTAGTTTCTCATCTGTTGATTTTAATTTATTACTATGCAGTCTAGATGATTGGCTTCCCAAAAGAGTTTCTGCTTTCACATTATCCCAGAGATACATTTATAATTAGTGCTACAGGAAAATTACACTGGGGCAATATTTAGTCAATCTCTGTCAATAGGAAACAAAAGCATAAATCCAGCACTAGGTGGAAAAAACAAAATACAAGATTGCTTTAGAATAAATAGGGTGAAGGTTGATTAATTTACTTGCAACTACATTTTTCTTTGATGAAATTCTATTTGGGAGACATACCCATCTTTGTTTAAATTCATTGTTTCACCTTGTCATAACTATTAATTATACACTGCCATTTGTGCTTAAAAATAAGTTATTGCTTAGAAGGACAAGCTCTAACTTTTTTCTTTATTTTTCAGTCATTATGTGATTTTACTTTTTTCTAATTGTGCTTGGTTCATCATGAGAGAAAGGACTTTCAGTCTTAAAAATGCACAAATAGAATTCAAAGAGGGTTTTCTTTGAGATCAAATAGAAATGAGAAAGATGAGAACTTCAGAACTAGGAAAAACATGTTCTTTCTTTGCTTCTGTATGTTTTATTGTTTATCATTGTTGTTAGTATCATTATTATTATCATTATCTGCCATAGTTGTCAATTTGCTTTTATTTGAAAATTTTTTCCCCAGGAGTTCTGGACAACATAAAATACTTTGATACACTTAAATTGTGGCACATTTTTGGGTGCAATTTATTCTGATTTTTAACAGCTATTTGACACAATATAAGTAGGTGGGTTAGCAAGTTGCTAAGCTAAAGGTGAAACGCAAGAGTCTAGGCTACCTGGGGCTCACAGTATCTCCTCTGCTGTGACTTTTTCCAAGCCCAAAGAGCTGATAATTTTTGCTATTGTTAAATTTGGAAGATAACCAGGGGAGAAATAATCACCAATGTCCTCATTATTCTTATTATTTCATTCACCACAGAGTCTCATGTAGAGCAAACTGAAGTCAAAGAGGGAGCCATAAAATAAATCATGATTAACATTTCCTTGAGCATAGCTTCTCTATCCAGATATATGTCTAAGTAAAACATTTTATTATATGCTATTATATAATAGAATTACACAGTTAGTGTCAACCGTTATTAAATTGGTAGAAAAATACAATCATTATCCAATGTATAGCCAATGTACATTAAATTTATCATGTTAAATAATTTGATTTGTATAATGAAGGGCTTTGGGTATTATAAAATTATTAGGTCATTAAATATGAAATGTCCTATTTTGAATCAAAAGTTACAGTTTATTATATGTCAAACAAGCAGTACAATTAATCAAAGTATGCACCTAAGCTATCGACACAATTTGTCCATCTTAATGGTAGCTTGTTTATGCCAGCAGCAAAGAAGCCTGGAGAACAAGTGACAATGAAATTGCAAAAGGCATTTTGCACAGCTTGTTGAGAATTGAATATTTTTCCTTGCAAGACCTGGGCCAAAGCTTAGAAAAAGTGATAGTCAGTGGTGCAATGTCTGGTGAATACAGAAGATGACAGAGAGTTTTCAAGTCCAGCCTTTGTAGTTTGAGCAGCGTTGTTTGTGTGACATGTGGTTGAGCACTGTCTTGCAGGAGGATTGGCCTGTCTCTATTGACTGATCTCAGCTGCTTAATCACAAGCATCTTCATCATTTCATCCAACTGGTTACAATAGACATCCACTGTAATCAATTGACCAGGTTTCATTAAGTCTGTAGTGGATAATACCAGTGCTGGACCACCAAACAGACACCATTAACTTTTTTGTTGAATATTCTGTTTTGGACTGTGTTTCAGCCCTTCATCTTTATCCAACCATTGTGATTGTCAAAAAGAATCCATTTTTCATCATACCTAACAATATAGTATAAAAATGGTTCACCTTTACATTGTGACAGTGAAGAAAGGCAAGCTTCAAGACAATTTCTCTTCCGATGCTCATTTAATTTATGTGGTACCCATCTATCCAGCTTGTTTAGCTTGCCCATTTGAAAAAAATGTTCAATATTGTTGGAAGAGTAACACAAACCGTGCTGCTAATTCATGCATAGGTTGAGATGGATTCACTTCCACTACAGCTTTCAGCTCATCATTATCCACTTTGGTCTCAGGTCACCTATGTAGCTCACTTTCAAGATTAAAATCACCAGAATGGAACTTCTCAAACCATTGACATACTGTGCGTTGATTAGCCACATCCTTCTCTAACACTTCATTGATATTTCGAGCTGTCTGTGCTGAATTGGTTCCATGAGAGAACTCATATTTGAGAATAACACGATTTTTTGACTTATCCATGGTTTCACAAAAATTGCTCAAAAAATAAATGTGAAAGATAATCTCAAGCCAAACTGTGCATCTGAAAGACTGAGGATGTGCCTTCACAATATAAATTTAAAAAAAAAAAGTGTCAAAGAAAAATGTCAGAGATAGCAACTGTCAAATTTAGTACTTAAGGAGATTGGACATTTCATACTTAATAACCTATGTTTAAACTATTAACATCATCAAGGACACTTTGAAGATTTCCTTTTGCTATTTAGGACTCTTTTTTGTGTCTTTGATATTTTTCCTCTTCCCAGATTATGTAATGCAATCTTGTGCTCACTTTTCCCTTAATGTTCCCTCTTGTCAAAACCTGTAGCACTTTTTATGCAATTAAGAGTTTAGATCTATTTCCTCAGAATTCTTGTATTAGGAATTTTCACAAAAGCAAATGTGGTTAGTTATGACACCAAGTTGAGGAAATTCATGACTAGGCATAACCCTATGTGAGGCAGAGTTTGAAATCAGGGGAGTATTCCCTTGATTAACTTGGAGGGTACAATTCAGTGTTTCAAGTCTTGAAGCATTTCCATACCCTCCCTCTGATTACTAAACTTCCAGAGGAAGTTCCCCCTCTGTTATAATGTCTTAAATTATCTCTCTCCGTAGCTTACGTTCTGGGGCAATATTTACTATTACTGACCAATTTGCTAAGATGAATTGTCTGCTAGTTAGAAATGACAGGACTATAGCACACACCCAATCATTAATAGGTTGAGGGCTATAGTAATGGAAATATATTTAATTCTATACAAATCTCTCAGCAGAATAGGCAGAAGGAAAAAATGGAAATATATTTTTCAAGTGGCCTATAAAAATGACTAGTATTTCTCACAGAAGAACCCATCTCTTGATCCAAGTAAATCTTTAGTGCTATAGAGTAAAAATCTACTGCCCTCTCCTCCCCACATGTACACAGAGGAATAAATATTTAAATGGAGACTAATGAGGAAGGGAAGTCAAAACTGGTATTTCAGGTGAAATATTAAATTTTGAAGTTGAAAGAATAGAGCAAGAGATAAGACTTTCATAATAAAGATAGAAACTCCAGTTACCACAACAAAGATTTCACTTTGAACTGGGGTTCATACTCCATCCCCATAAGGGTGCCCCAAATAAAGCTTTGTTGCCTTTTTCCACGAGGACAGCATTGTACTCTGCTTCAGGTGAATGGGTGGCCTAAAGAATAAGACAGTTTCTACATGCTCTTAGGCCCACATAATCAGGTAAGTAGCAGTGTTCCATTCAACAATAAATGCTAATTAAACATCTACTCTGTACCAGGCTACTTTTCCTAGCGTTGATGGCACATTTGTAAACAAGTTGAAGTCCTTGCCCTCATGGAATTTATATTCTATTGAAAGATGAGATAAATAAATTAACAAATGGGCATGCAGTGTTTAAAATGTAATTAATTATTCAGGTAGTGTTGAGTGCTGTAAAGTAATGTAAGTCAATAGGTGCAATAGCTATGAATACATATGACTCCTAAACTACAGTGAATCCTTATCAGGAAACTACTTGCAAGATTATAGGACAGGAAGAAACATACCTGAGTTCCCAATATCTTTAACAGAAACAATGCAGCCACCTAGATTGAGAGCAGTGACAGTAGCATAGCTTTCTTCTTTCCTAACCTACAGGGCTATTTGGGACACTTTCTGAACAAGTAGGATTTTATAGGCATTGAGAAAGTGACTAATTCTCTTAAAGTGTTTTTAATATTTTATATAAGGGGTTTCCACTTTATTTTTGGAAAAACTCACACTGATAATCCAAGTGCTTCTGTCTTTAAAAAAGATGATAAACTCTAGGATTTTTGGATTCCTAGACCAAATTCAGAGTCAGCCAGGATACACCTATTACCAAGGGGCAAAACAAAATCAATGCAGAAGTGTCTCTGAAAAATACCTCTGGCTTTAGATCCTTAATATTTTGTAAAGACTATTTCTCCACAGTGAACCCCCTAACTCTGATTGTTAGACTTTATCTATATGATTATCATGCTCTTTAGTTAGACGCTCACCACAATGAGTTATTTCTCACTTATCCTGTATCCTGACCCCTTCTCTTTTTACCTTGGGTGAAAATCTTGTGTGATTTTTCTACATCTGCCACCACATCTGTTGGATTGCCTATTTTAGCTTATCTCAGGCAAGGCTTTGCAACAAAAGGATGAGATTTTGAGGCGTAGCTACCATATAAGGTCAGCCAAAGAACATAAGATGCATCTTTATTAGACGCCATCACACCCTATTGCATCTTCCTCCCTATCTTAAATTCTTCATCTATTTCCTTACACAAGTATTTACTGAATGTTTGTGATTGCTATGTATGCGGCTAGAAATGAGAAGATCATTTATTTCTTTGTGAAAATCATACTCAGATGACAAAATAATTTTATGTAACTAAGCCCTAGGGGTAAACATTCATTGTAAGTAATTATACAAAATGCTAGTAAATAAACACTCAAAACAATGAGCATTTGCTCTCTACACAAAATAGTGAAATAACTAACTTAAGTAGTCACAGAAAACCAAAAATTAAACATATATTACATTATGCAGCAGCATTTTAAATAAGCTTTGTGCCTGATAGATGGTGTGGCCTGTGTCTCAGATATGGATAATATGGGCAATTAAAAAATAATGTATTAATCATCAGAAAAATACAAATCAAAACCACAATGAGCTATCACCTAACCCCAGTGAGAATAGCTGTTATTAAAAGGTCCCAAAAAATAGATGCTGGCATGGATGAGAAGAGATAGGAACACTTATACATTGTTGGTGGGACTGCAAACTAGTGCAGGCTCTATGGAAAATAGTATGGATATTCCTCAAAGAACTCAAAGTAGACCTACCATTTGATCCAGCAATCCCACTACTGGGTATTTAGCCAAACGAAAAACAGTCTTTTATCATAAAGACACTTGCACTCAAATGTTTATTGCAGCAAAATTCACATTTGCAAAGATGTGTAATCAACCCAAGAGCCCATCAATTCATGAGTGGATTAATAAAATGTAGTATATGTATACCATAGAGTACTACTCAGCCATAAAAGATGAATTAATACCTTTTGCAACAATCTGGATGGAACTGGAGACCATTCTCCTAAGTGAAGTATCACAAGAATGGAAAAACAAGCACCACATGTACGCACTATTAAATTGGAACTAACCGATCAGCCCTCATGTGCACATATGGAAGAAAAACTCAAGGGAAATCATGCAGGTGGGAGGGGGGAGGAGGGGATGGGTGAAATCATACCTAATGGGTACAATGGGCACACTTATAACTTTGACCCAAGCAGTACAAAAGCAATCCATGTAACCAAAACATTTGTACCCCCATAATATTCTGAAATAAAAAATAATATACTTTATATAAATGATAACAAATTGTTAAGACTTTAATGAGAATTGCTTTATGAGCAGTTATATAGAATAATAAATCATCATTACTCATCATCCAATACCACTCAAGAACACTAGCAAGCTCCCTGAGAGCTCTGTGAAATTTTCCCCCTTTATAATTACCCTCATTAGAAGGTTGCAGTTCTTTTCAGAATGATTGCCAATGACATAAATGCAGCTGAGAACAGCTGTGACACAGGTGTTTGATGTTTGGTTTGTTGGGATAGTTCATCACCCATGAAGTAACTCAATCACTTTTTTTACTGAATCTGTTGCATTAAATGGAGAAATACTCTTAGATTTATCATTTCTAAGTTATTAGGAGAAATATCCAAGAAACAGGCATTTTTTTCACTGGAATAATAAAATCTGTTCTAGTCTTTTAAGAAATAATGTTTTACATTAAGATTTAGAATATTCACCTATGACACACTAACGAGGAACAAGAGTTGTCTTGATAGGGTTCCCACTATATAAATTTTGGGACAATTTGAACATCAAAAAGAATAATAATGATAATGGTTTATATTATATAGAATATGAAAAAGAAGCTCTGAGTCTACAATAATACTCAAAAAAGAAGATAAAGGAAAGTTCTTCATTGTGGTAAAACACTAGCTAATAAATTTAGATGTAATAATACAATTAGAAAGTAACCAATGACCTTTACAACCACTGATAGTATTATTGATTTAGGCAAGAATCATCAACAGATGCTGAAACCATTAGTTGAAATGTTGAAATGTTGTAGGAAGATAAGATATTAATATGCTCTCATAGTATGAAGCCACAAATTGTTTATTAATTGCAATGGAAAAAATTACTTCGATAATGAAGAGAGCTAGAAAACACCATTTTACCCAGTCTTCAAACTTAGCATAATTATAATGGGACAAACTAACATTTATATGATTTCTGATACATTGTAATAAAAAGTGCACGTTACATTTGTACAATTCTTATAACACCATGTTTAACATGAATTTACATTTATATAAATCAGAATGTGGGCCATTCTACAAGACATTCTACCTGGGACTCTTTAAAATATCACAATCATGAAAGACAAAAAGAGTGGTGAGAGGTTTTTAGATTAAAGGAAGTTAAAGAGACACGACAACCAAATGCAGTAAGGAAGACTTACTTGGATCTTGGGGCAGAAACAGAAACAGAAACAGTAAAAGAGCATTTGAGAAAATTTGGGGAAATTTAAATATGGACTCTATGTTGGACATAATTGTTGTATCACTGTTAAAATTCTTGGGTGTGACAATGGTATGGGGACTATGTAGGAGGATTTCCTTATTCTTAGGAGATACAGGTTGAAGTATTTATGATGTAGTGTTATCATATCTACAATTTAATTTCAATTGTTTCGGCAAGTATAGGCATAGATCTGGCAAATGTTTTTAAATAATCATCTTTTGATGAAAGTATTTATTATTTTTTAGCACTATCAGATTTTTGTTGGTTACAAAATTTGGTCTTAAAATAGATCAGCCCTTTTCCTTACCATAAGCGGTTTATAAAGTGAAAAAGACAAATAGTTTAATTTCATATTTGAATATTAATGAACAAATTGACCATGCCCAGGATTCTATATTAATCAAAGAATAGAAGGGTTTTTGGAAAAGTAAAGAAGAGAATATAAGCAGAATTTTGGAAGCGAAAGGAATACTATCTGAAGAAGAAGAAAGAAACTTGCACTGATTATCCTCATTTTTTAATAGTCAATGGAGATAAGCATTTTTGTATGTATTATTCACTACTTTATTTCAACTGCCTAAGAGAGTAATGGCACAAATTAGGTGTTAAATGGATATTTGAAAGAATGTGAGGTTGTACTATGTGCCTTTATATAAACTATCTCATTTAAATTTATATAACAAATAGAGAGAGAGAGGAAAAGAGAGAGGGAGAGAGAGAGAGAGAGAGAGAGAGACTAACCCCCATTTTTCATAGGATGGAATGGAGAGTCAATTACTTGTAGCAACAGTTTGAGTCTAGTTTTATTCAACCCCAAAGCTTCTATATCAGGGATACTGCCCCTCTAAACATCATCTGGTCATCCTTTCCTTCAAATTATAGAAAATGAAGCAGAGGTAGGAATCTGTCTGTATTAAGGCAGTAAAAATAGTTAATTGCAGAACAAAATTGATGCCCTATTTTCTTTACCCTAGGCCTACATAGGACATATAACTCTGCTAGTCTTTGCCAATAAGGAAAATTATATATTATAGAGAAAATGTCCCTGACTTTAGAGTTAAATATCCCTGGGTTCAAATCTTAGTTGTGTTTCTATTGCTAAATGAATGACTATTTTACACATACTTCTTAAGTGCTTCTTTTATTTAGATGGGCATACTGACTTTATAGCTTTATGGTAGGATTAAAAGACTCATGACTGTCCTATCGCATCCATCAGTGTTGAAGTATACCCCTTGAGGCAAAGAGAAAAAACGATCAATGCTTTTCTATTCTTACTCTTAAAAATATCTGAGTAAAGGCACTTCAGAAAGTTAATAAGTACAGAATATTATTTCTCTAAAGTAATATTTCTCTCTATTTTTCCCCAGGAGATTTTCCACTTAAATCTTCTTCAAATTCATATCACATAGCCTTTGTGACACATATGGTAAATGACTACTGGTATCTGGATCCCTCTCTTCTAGGGCCCATGTGAATTATATTCTTTTCCATCTCCTTGAAGACAAATGTAACTATATAACTAGTTCTGGTTAGTGTGAGTGGGCCAAGATGGTGGGTGTCAGTGTGAGACATATCAGCTCACCTCATCTCCCGCCTTGATGATCACTGAAACTGTTCAGGAGGATCTTCCTTTAACTTAGGCCCTTGAGTAACTATAATGGGAAAGGCTCTCCAGCTAACCTTTATTGGAAATAAAACAAATAAATCTTTCTTGATTTTATCCAATATAATTTTCTTAGTGGTGGGTATTTTGATACAGTCTCTAAACTTGCTTTTCTACTGTCAACACCATAGTTAGTTAGATCAGGGCAATTTAGGTTACCCATATTATTTTACAACTTTCTTTCTGCCTTTGAACTTCTCTATATACTCTCTCCTATTCATATTCAGTTAAATATTTTGTTTATAAAAACATAGAAAAGAGAAAAAAATTAGAAAAAGTCAGAAAAATACTTACACTGGCCCAGTACCACTAAATGTGTCACTCTTCTCTCCTCAATCTGACTATGATTGAACTGTCTGTGGTGCTACTATCTAAGCCAACTACTCCATTTTCACACTAGATTCCATCTCCTCTTTCTTACTCCATAGGATATTTCTGAAGATGTTTCCTTATCTCATGCTTCATCACTTTTCTATTCTCTAATAGATCAACTCCATCATCATACTATCCTCTCTGACCTCTCCTATCTAAAATAAACCAAAATCCTACCAGGCAGGGGAAAAAAGATTTTCCAACTTACTCATCAGTAACTAAGTTGTTGAAATATATATTTGATTATAAAACCTGTTAATATAATGCCAAGCCTGTCACACTTGCAAAATATGTATCTGATCTATGATCACCACTTTGATAAGTACAGGTATAACGAAATTTCCCAAATGTAATCCATTCCAAACAAAGCAAGAATAATCACACAATTTTTAATATGTTATATCCACTCCAACTACAAGTAAGATTCACATTGTTTAGAATAATTCTAGATTTACAAAAAAGTTGCACAGATAGTCCAGAGAGTTATCATATACCCTACACTCAGTTTCATCTATTATTAACTTCTTATATTGCTGTGATCCCTTTGTTACAGTTAGTATTGGTACACCATTGTTAACCAAAGTCCATACTTTATTCAGATTACCTTAGCTTTTACCTAATGTTATTTTTATATTCCGGAATCCCATTCAAGTTACCATGTTGCATTTATTCATTTATGTAGCCCATAGGCTCCTTTAGCTTGTGACGCTTTGTCAGACTTCCTTTGTTTTTGCTGACTTTGACATTTTTGAGGCATATTGATCAGGTGTTTTGGGGAATATTCCTCAATTTGATTTTGTCTGATGTGTTTCTTCTAATTTGACAGACCAGAATTATGTGTTTTGGGAGGAAGACCACAGAGGTAAAGTACCAATCTCATCACATCATATCAAGAGTTCATGCTATCATTATACTTTATACTATTGATGTTAACCTTGATTACCTGGTTAAGATAGTATTTGTCAGGTGTCTGCACTATCAAATCACTATTTTCCCCTTGTCTGTATTGTACATTTTGGAAGGAAGTCACCATGCACAGCCCACACTTACAGGGTTGGAAGTTATGTGCCATCTCCTTGAGAGGGAAAGTCTACAAAATTTATTTTAATTTATTTTGAACAGGACATTTGTCTACTCTCTCCTGTATATTTATTTCAGTATGATGTCATGAAATTGTTAAATACTTTGAGTTTTAATCTAGTAGTACATAATTTATTTGTTGTTCACATCATTATTATAGCTTTGGACATTGGGAACTCTTTCAATTGACTCATATATCATTTTGATATTACCATACTGTGGATTTTTTTTAGCACTTCCTTATATTCTGGCACTTCAAGATGCTCCAGGTTCATCTTATATTTTCCCTGCTTCAGTTCTAGAATGAGCTATTTGTCTAAGAAGCCCTGGTTCCTTTGATTAAGTGGTGATTTTAGAAACTAAGATCTGGGCACTGGGTATCCTCACTGCTACAGGGGTATCATTACTTTCAGGTCCTCTCAGCAAACAGAGCAAGGAAATATACGTGCATGTACTAACCCATGTATATACACATATCTATAAATATTTCTAAATGCATCCATTTGTATTAATATCTATAGTAAATTAAACATGAGTTCATATTAATACCTCCAACTCTAATCCAGTACCACATGGATTATTCTAGTATTTCCCCTCTGCTTATCTGTAACCTCTTTTTCCAACAGTGAAAAATCTGGGTCCCACCATCCAACATCTATTTCCTTAATTGTCCAATTCCACTATACATGCATAGTGATTTCAGAATTATTAACCCATACCCTAGGGAAACAACTTTATCAACTAGAGTATGGTGCTTATGCACAGTTCCTTTTGCCTTCAGTCTAACAGTCTCTACTCATTTTCAAAGTTACTTTGAAAGCACCTTCTATTCTCAACCTTGCTCCCTTTAATAGGGTTATTTCATTCATTTGTAATATTGATTCTTTGTAAGAATATGTATTTCATCCTTGGATTCCCTTAACCTCTTAAAGATTTTTTTTTATTTGAAAACATTAAGGTTTATTTTTTGTGCTATAAAATTCTATGGAATGTACCAAATGCAGTGTCATGCATTCACCACCACAGTAGTTTCACCGCCCTAAAACATCCCTTGTGTTTCACCTATTCAACCCACCCCTCCTTCCCAAATTCTTGGCAGCAAACACTGATCTGTTTTCCCCCTTTATAGCTTTGCCTTTTTAGAATATAATTTAAATTGAATAATACTGTATGTAGTTTTTTCACCTGTTTTTTCCTACTTAGCAATATGCATTTAAGATTCATCTGTCACCGAATAGTATTTCACTATATGTTTGCAACACATCTTTTTGATGGACATTTTGGTTGCTTCAAGTTTTTGGTGATTATAAATAAAGCTGCTATAAACATTCATGTGCAGGTGTTCCTGTGGACATACATTTTTAAACCAGTTAGGCAAACACCTAGAAGTCTGATTGCTAGGTTATTTGGTAAGACTATTTTAAGCTTTGTAAAAAATGGCCAAATTGCCTCCCAAAAAAAGGCTATATTCACATTATATTTTATTAAAAAGAAAAAAATTGTTCTGGATGTTTAGTATTTTCAGGTGAATTCCATAATCATGGAAATGGATTTATTAATAACAGTGGATTGAATAGGGCATACTTGCAGCAACAGGGCTTGCCCCAAGGGACATTCATCACAGAGCAGTGCTAACACACTCAGTCCTAATGTGTCCACCCAAGCATCAGCTTTTGATGTTGAGGCAATTTGGGCCACAGCCAGATGCTATGAAATGGCTTTGTGCATTAGAACAGAAAGAAGTTGTACAGCCCCAGTGCTCATAATTTGCCAGATTCTGTGGAAACAGAGCAGTGTGTTTCAAGGAAGGGCTTTGAAACTCCCCATTCTGCATTGCAACAGTGAACAGGGAAGATAGCAGTCTTTTTCTCCACATAGAATCCACTCTGCTTACATTTGGCTCACTCAGGGGAAAAAAAAAAAGAATATTGGTATTTCTCAAGTGTTAATCTGAAATATAAGGAATGTTAAGTCTGTTGTGGCTCAGAACACAGTATTAGGAAGTACCGTGTTTCCCCGAAAATAAGACCTACCCATAAAATAAACCCTAGCAGGATTTCTAAGCATTTGCGCAATATAAGCCCTACTCCAAAAAAAGGACCTAGTGATGGGCGTGGCTACGCAATGTATTTGCACAACCCATGCATTTCGTCACGGACCGGTAAAGAAGATGAGCAGCCCTTCTCATCTGCCCCATGAGAGCTCTATTGCTCGACATGAGAGATTGGAAAGGTAGGAAATACAGTTGCAAGAAATTTAGGATGGAATTCGGGGTTTGGAGAGTTATGATGATGTTTCAGAAGAAGACGACTTAACTATATTTGAATAAATGTAGATTGTTGTACCATACTTAAAAAAAAATAACACATCCCCTGAAAATAAGCCCTAGGGTGTCTTCTTGAGAAAAAAATAAATGTAAGACCCTGTCTTATTTTCCGGTAAACATGGTATGGCACCTTGGCATGGTGAGTAATTTGAGCTAAAGGAGATTAAACAGACCCTAGAAACAGGAAATTTTCTCTGACTTTTTTCCTCCCTAATTTCTCCCCATGAAATGAATCTCCCCAAACAAACCATAAAACCTAGGAAGTTCACTCTCTGACATCCTCCTTTTCCCCCTGAAGATACTCATGTGACAGGTGTCCTGCCCCATACCTGGGGAGATGAAATGTCATACAGAGACATAGGAAAGAATCTGAACAAACAAGTCTTGCTGAAATTCCCCTCCACCCCAGTTTCTTACCAGGAAATCATAATGATTTTTGTCTAATAATGTTTTATCACAACTATACACTTCTTTCATCAGATTTAGCATAAAAATACGCAGTTTTTCCTGGGTCTTTGGGTTTTCACTTCTGAAGACTTTGGTGTTATGTAAAAGTTTTATTAACAAATTTGTATGCCAGTCTTTCTTTCTTTGAATTTATGGCTTATTTCCTTTCTTCACCTCCTTTCTAAGATGTCCCCTTTACCCATTCTGTCTGAACCCAGATACATTTTTCTTTCCTTGAAATTTTATCTTAACTATTTTTCTTTTTTCTTGCATATATTTAAGGTGTACAATATGATGTTTGGACATACTTATTAGCTATTTTTTTCAAGGCTGAACATATATTTTACAAAACTGAGATTACATGATTTAAATTTTATTTTAATTTAAAAGCTATATTGGTCATATTTGGAGGGTCATACTTATAATCCTAGCATTCTGGGAGGCTGAGGCGAGAGGATCATTTGAGCTCAGGAGTTTGAGACCAGACTGAGCAAGAGCCAGACCCCATCTCTACTAAAAATTGAAGGGAATTAGCTGTACAACTAAAAATATATAGAAAAAATTAGCCAGGCATGGTGGTGCATGCCTGTAGTCTCAGCTACTCGGGAGGCTGAGGCAGAAGGATTGCTTGAGCTCAGGAGTTTGAGGTTGCTGTCAGCTAGGCTGACACCACGCACTCTAGCCCAGACAACAGAGCGAGACTCTGAAAAGAAAGAAAGAAAGAAAGAAAGAAAGAAAGAAAGAAAGAAAGAAAGAAAGAAAGAAAGAAAGAAAGAAAGAAAGAAAGAAAGAAAGAAAGAAAGAGGATGTAAATGTGGTGGGGGAGAAGTAAAAGTGTAGAGTTTTTGTGTGCAACCTAAGCTGTTATCAGCTTAAAATAGATTGTTATAACTGTAAAATGTCTTGGGTTGATTTCATAGAAGTCACAAAGAAAAATCTGTAATAGATACAACAAAAAGAAAGAGAAAGGAATTAAAGCAAAGCATTACAAAAATTATCCAATCACAAAGGAAGACACTAAGGAAAAGAAAGAAATTGCAAAATAGTCAGAAAACAATTAAAATGACAGTAGTAATTTCTTAACAATAATTACTTCTTCAAATGTGAATGGATTAAAATATCTAATCAAGAGACATAGAGTGACTGAATAGATAAAGAAACAAGACCCAAGTACATTTGATCTTTGAGCAGCCTGGGTTTGAATTGTGTAGGTCCACTTGTATTTAGATTTTTTAAAAATAAATATATTGGACAATTTTTGGAAATAGATGACAGTTTGAAAAACTCAAAGACAAACTGCATAGCCTGGAAATATTGAAAAAAATATGAAAAGTTAGATATGTCATGAATGCATAACATATATGTAGATAATAGCCTATTATCATTTACCACCACAAAATATACACAAGTCTATCATAAAAACATATCAAAACTTATGCACACAATCACAGACCATACATGTCACCATTCATGTTAAGAGAAATGTAAATAAACCTGGAAGTACAACATTAAATTATAACTGCATAAAATTAACTATAGTACATAATGTACTATTGATGTAATTTCATAGCCACCTTCTACTGTTATCACAGTAAGATAAAATACTGTCAGTATCTGCTTAAAATGACCCATGTTGCTAAATCATCTCTGTGTAAGCCGTTCATCTCTCCAGAGCTTACATATCATACGTATCATACCTATTGTAGTAAAAAGTGATCTCTCATGGTTCTCATGTATTTTTCATTATGTTTAGTACAATACAATAAACCTTGAATAACATTATGGGACCCACACTAAGTGCCACTAGTGATGCTTTAAGTGCTCCTAAGAAGCAGAGGAAAGTCATGACAATAGAAGAAAAAGTTGAGTTGCTTGATAGGTGCCATAGATTGAGGCCTGCAGCTATAGTTGCCTGCCATTTGAAGATAAATGAATCCAGCATAAGGACCATGGCAAAGAAAGAAAAAGAAATTTGTGAAGCTGTCACTGCAGCTATGCCAGCAGGCGTGAAAATGTTTCAGTTTTTGTGAAATATCTTTTTTGTCTCGTGTTGAAAATGAAGCTTTTATGTGAATGCAGAACTGCTGTAAGAAAGGCATACCTATAGACTCTAATACGATTCAAGAAAAAGTGAAGTCATTATGTGACAACTTAAAGCAAAGGAAGGCGAATAATCTAAAGCTGGAGAATTTAATGCTAGCAAAGGATGGTTTGATAATTTTGAAATAGGTTTGGCTATAAAAATGTCAAGATAACAGGAGAGGCAGCCAACCAAGAGACAACAGACAAGTTCCCAGGTATCATTAAGAAAATCATTGAGAAGAAAGGATATCTGCCTGCACAGGTTTTTAATGCAGTCAAAAGTACCCCATTCTAAAAATGAAATGCTGCAAAGAACATTTATTAGTAAGGAAGATCATCAAGCACCAAGATTTAAGGCAGGAAAGGATAGGATAACTCTGCTATTTGTGCAAATGCAGTCAGGTTTATCATCAGCACAGCCCTTATCTATAAAGCTGCTAAACCCTGAGCCTTGAAGCAAGAAGATAAATACAAGCTGCTAGTCTTTGGTTTATGCTACAAGAAAGCCTGGATAGTGATAACCCTTTTTCTAGATTGGTTCCATCAATGCTTTGTCCCTGAAATCAGGAGTGGTCTATTTGATCCCAGAAACAACATTTTTTAACCAGTAGTTTGGGGATCATCAGGACCTTTAAGGCTCATTACACAAAGTCCTCTATGGGAAGGATTGTCAACTCTATAGAAGAGAACTCCAATAAAGAGAATGTCATGAAGGTTTGTAAGGATTACATCATTAAAGATGCCATCATTGTTATATGAAAGCCATTAAGCCCCAAACAATAAATTCCTATATGGGAAAACCCTCTCCAGGATGTTGTGCATGACTTCACGGGACTTACAACAGAGCCAATCAAGGAAATAATGAAAGAGATTGTGAATATGACAAAAAAGGGGCAGAGGTGAAGGGTTTCAATATATGGATCTTAAAGAAATTCAAGGGCTAACAGACACAACACAAGAGGAATTAGCAGAAGACAACTTGATGGAGATGAGGGCTTCCAAACCAGTTCCAGATAATGAGGAATAAGACATAGAAGAAGCAGTATCAGAAAGCAAATTGACGTAAGACAAGCTGGAAGAAGGGTTCCAATTATTTAAGACTGCTTTGACTTCTTTTTACAACATGGAGCCTTCTATAATATGGGAGCTGAAACTAAAGAAAATGGTGGAAGAAGAATTGATACCATACAGAAACATTTTTAGAGAAATTGGAAAGCAAAACGGTCAGACATATTATAATGTATTTTCATAAAGTCACATCAAGTGTGACTTTCTCTCCTGCCTCCCCTTCCATCTCCTCCACCTCTTCCCTGTCTGTCATCTCAGAGACAGCAAGACCAACCCCTCCTCTCCTTTTGCCTCCTCAACCTACTCAATGTGAGGACAATGAGGATAAAGACCTTTATAATGATCCACTTCCACTTAATAAATAGTAAACATATTATCCCTTTCTTATGATTTTCTTAATAGTGTTGCCTTTTTTCTAGCTTATTTTATTGTAAGAATATGGTATATTACAGTTAATATACAAAATATGTGTAAATCTACTGTTTATGTTATTGGTAAGGCTTCTGGTCAATAGTAAACTATTAGCATTTAAGTTTTTGGAGAATCAAAAGTTATGTGTGAATTTTAGTGCCCTTAACTTCCATATTGTTCAAGAGTTAACTGTGTATGCTGCCTACAACAGCTTCACTTTAGCTTTAAAGGCATTCATAGGTGAAATTGAAAGGATGGAAAAAGATATACCATGCAAATGGTAACCAAAAGAGAGTAGGTGTGGTGATACTTAGACAAGGTAGACTTTTAGTCAAAAACTACAAAAAGAGACAACGAAGGCCATTATATAATGATTAAGGGTTCATTTCAGCAAGAGGATACAACAATTGTAATTATATATGGATCCAACATTGGGACACCTAAACATGTAAAGAAAAGATTAGCAGAGCTGAAAGAATTAATAGATAGTGAAACAATAATAGTAGTGGATTTCAGTATACCACTTTCAAAACTAAATATATCATCCAGACATAAAATCAATAAATAAAAAATAGAACTCAACACTATAGGCTAAGTGGACCTAACAGATATATTCAGAACATTGTATACAACAGTAGCAGAATACACATTTTTCTCAACCATATATAGAACATTATCTAGGATACATCATATATTAGGCCACAAAACAAGCCTCAACGATATATAATAAAAAAACTGTAGTAATTAAAACAGTACAGTACTATCATAAAACCAGAAAAATAGACCAATGGAACAGAATAGAGAGCCCAGAAATAAGTTTACCAACAAAAAGAAAATAACTAACAAGAGGAAAATGCAGGCCGGGCATGGTGGCTCACACCTATAATCCTAGCACTCGGGGATGCCGAGGCGGGCGGATTGCTTGAGATCAGGAATTTGAAACCAGCCTGAGCAAGAGCGAGACCCCGTCTCTACTATAAATAGAAAGAAATTAATTGGCCAACTAATATATATAGAAAAAATTAGCCAGGCATGGTGGCACATGCCTGTATTCCCAGCTTTGGGAGGCTGAGGCAGCAGGATTGCTTGAGCCCAGGAGTTTGAGGTTGTTGTGAGCTAGGCTGACGCCATGGCACTCAACTCTAGCCTGGGCAACAAAGGGAGACTCTGTCTCAAAAAAAAAAGATGAAAAAAAATATATATATATATCAATATTTTTATATGGTAAAGTCAATTTCAGGGTCATCTGCCCCAGCTCTTGTCTGCTCATCTGAAATTAGTACTATTAATATAATACACTGTTTTAATGATATATAATAATAATAATAATTTATTACATTATTATTGGGGGTGTCTCAAAAAAAAAAGAGGAAAATGTAGCCTACACAATGAAAGAAAATATTTGCAAACCATATATGAGATAAGGGATTAATATCCAAAATAATATGTAAGGAGCTCCTACAATTCAATAGCAAAAAATAAATATGCCAATTAAAAATGGACAAAAGACAACAATAAACATTTTTCCAAAGAAGATATACAAAATGACTTGATGATTTTAAATACATATATAGTGAAATAATCACCACAATCAAGCTAATTAACTTTTCCGTCACCTGACATAGTTGTGTGTGTGTGTGTGTGTGCGTGTGTGTGTGTGAGAGAGAGTTGAGAATAGGAGCTATACTCTTAGCAAATGTCAAGTATAAGGCACTCTATTGTTACCTAGAGTCATTATGTGTCTCAGCCCATTTGGGATGCTATAACAAAAACACCCAAGACAAGGTGGCTTATACACAACAGACATTTATTTCTTAAAGTTTTGGAGGCTGGGAAGTCCAAATCAAAGCACCAAATTAAGTGTCTAGTGAGGACCCAATTCCTGGTTCCTAGATGGTTGTCTCTTCCTTCTGTCCTCACATGGCTGAAGGGCCTATGGAGTTCTGTGGAGTCTTTTCTTAAGAACAATAATTTCACCCCTAGAGCCCCCACCCTCATGACCTAAGTAACTTCCAAAGGCCCCACCCTCTAGTACAAACACATTGGGCATTAGGTTTCAGCATATGATTAGGGAGGTACATAAATACCATTATGCTGTACATTATATCTATAGACTCTATTGATCTTGCATAACTGAAACTTTGCACCCCGTAAGTAATATCTCCCCACCTGTCCCTCCCTCAAGCCCCTGATAACCACTTTTCTACTCTTTGCTTCTATAGCTTGACTATTTTACATTCCACATGTGAGATCATACAGTATTTGTTTTTATGTGTCTGGTTTATTTTACCTCAGGTAATATCATCCAGTTCCATCTATGTTACAAATGGCAGGATTTCCTTCATTTTTAAGGCTGAATAATATTCCATTGTATATATATATATATATATATATATATACCACATTTTCTTTATCTATTCATCCATTGATGAATACTGTCCTTACATGGCTGAAGGGTTGTTTCCACATCTTGGATATTGTGAATAATGCTGCAATGGACTTAATAGTGCAGATATCTCTTAGAGATCTTGACTTCAATTCCCATGGATAGATTCCCAAAAGTAAAATTGGTGGGTCAAATGGTTTTTATATTTTTAATTTTTTGAGGAGTCTCCATACTGTTTTCCATAATGAATGATCTAATTTATATTATACTTGACAGTGTACATGGGGTTCCTTTTCTCTATATCCTCATCAACATTCTTTTAAAATTTAATAATAGCTATCCTAACAGATGTGAGGTGATATTTTATTGTGGTTTATATTTGTATTTCCCTGATGAATAGTGAGTGATGTTGAGCAACTTTTTATATAATTATCAGCCATGTTTTTGTCTTCTTTGGAAAAATGTCTATTCATATCCTTTATCCATTTTTCATTCTTTTTCTTCTTTTACAACTGAGTTGTATGAATTTCTTACATATTTGGGACATTAGCCCCATTATCAGATATATGGTTTGCAAATATTTTCTCCCATAGTAGAGATTACATTTTTATTTTATTTGTTGTTTTCTTTCCTGTGCAGAAGCTTTTCAGTTTGATGTTGTCCCACTTGTTTATTTTTGCTTTTGTTGGCTATGCTTTTAGTATAATATCCCAAAAATTGTTGCCAAGACCAATGTCAAGGAAATTATTCCCTGTACTTTTGTGTAGAATTTTACAGATTTGGGTCTTATATTTAAATCTTTAATCCATTTTGAGTTGATTTTTGTGTATGGTGTAAGACAGGGTCCACTTTTATTCTTTTACATATAGATATCAAGTTTTCACAAAACCATGTATTGAAGTGACTGGCCTTCCTCCATTGTATATTCTTGGCACCTTTATGGGAAATTAACCAACATTATATACATGGGTTTATTTCTGGGCTCTCTGTTCTATTCCATTGATCTATGAATCTATTTGTATACCACTCCTATACTGTTTTGATTACTATGGCTTTGTAATATAATTTAGAATCAGTAAGTGTGATGCCTCCAGCTTTGTTCTTTTTTCTCAAGATTGCTTTGGCTATTTGGATTATTTTGTGGTTCCATGTAAATTTTAGAATTGCTTTATCTATTCCTGAGAAAATTTCATTGGAATTTTGATAGGAACTGCATTGAATTTGAAAGGAATAGATCACTTTGGACAGCATATATATTTTACCAATATTAATTCCTCCAATCCATCAACATGGAATATCTTTCCATTTATTTGTGTCTTTAATTTCTTTAATCAATATCTACAAATGGCCAACAGATATATGAAAAGGTGCTCAATGTCATTAATCATCTGGAAAATACAAATCAAAATGACAAAGAGATAGCACCTCCTACCTGTTAGAGTGGCTATTATCAAAAAGACAAGAGGTAACAAATGTTGGTGAGGAAATGGAGAAAAGGGAAACCTTGTACACTGTTGACTGGAAGGTAAATTGGTATAGCCATTATGAAAACAGTATGGAGGTTCCTCAAAAATTAAAAATTGAACTATAATATGATCTAGAAATACCAATTCTGGGTATATATTGGAAGAAATAAAACTAGTATCTTTAGGAGATATCTGTATCCCCATGTTTATTGTAGCATTATTCATAATATTTGGGACACATTGATGATCCTAGAAGAATTTATGCTAAGTGAAACAAGTAGACACAGAAATGTAAATATTGCATGATATTACTTATATGTCAAACCTAAAAATGTCAAACTTAGAGAAACAAAATAGAATGGTGGTTGTCAAAGGTTGGGAGGTACAGGAAGTGGGGAGATGTTGTTGAAATTGTACAAACGTCTATTATAAGATGAATAAATTCTAGATATCTAGTATATACCATGGTAACTATAGTTAATATATTTTGTATACTTAAAATTTGCTAAGAGAGTAGATCTTAAGTATTATCACCATAAATAAAAAAGGTAACTATGTGAAATGATCAATATATTAATTAGTTTGACTGTGGTAATCATCATACAAGGTATAATTATATCAAAACATCATATTTTATACCTTAAATATATATAATTTTAAGATTTTTCAAACACATATCAGTTAAGCAGGTAAAAATAAAAATAAACATAAAACACCATCATGTTGTAAATTTTAAATATATAAAATTTAAAAATTAAACATTAAAAAAAGAAAATTTTCCCCAACCCCATTCTCAATTGTTCTAGAGAAAATATTTGTTTGTGTTTTTTTGTTTTATTATTTTATTATATTTTTATATATATGTTATACTATGCACATAAACACATTTCACATATATATTTTAAGTTAAAATTGGATTATACATGTATTATTCCACCCTTTCCATTTTTTTACTTAAGGTGAAGCGTAGATCTTCCCATTTTAGGGTTAACACATAAATATACTTAATTCTTTTTAACACTATATAATATTCTATTGAATGTATATGCTATGCCTTATTTAGTTATTTCCTATTAATGGACCCTTAGCTTGTTTCCTATGATTTTTATAAGGAATAAGCATGTTTCCTTAGGATCTATATAAATTTTTCCATAGAATAAATTCCTTCCAGTAGGAATTCTAGATAAAAATGTCACATGCTTATTAATAATTTAATATGTACTTCCAAATTGCTCTGCAAAAATTCATACCAATTTACCAGTAAAAGTACGGGGTATGACCGTTGCATGCATGTGTATTCCTGTTTGCATGTGTGTGTATAATAACATCACCATTAAGATTTTAAATACATTTTAGTAAATAATTTAATATTTTCTATCCACTTTCCTTCCCTATTTACTTCTCTGCTTTAGAATCACACTTGACACATCTGCTAAGTTTTTTGTTTTTCAAAATATTTTGAAAATTCTCAAATAATTGAGATAACAATATATTTACAGAAAACATTCCTTTTGCAATATTACACTGAATTTTTCTATTCAAGAACATGTTTTTATTCACTTTTTGTTTCAAGATCTTCTTTAGAGTTTTTGAGGAAAAATTTGTCTACTGCTGTTATAAAAGACAAAACAAAATTTTTAAATTTCATAAAGAATTTTAGGCTTATGGGGAAAGTGGTAGGCATAAGAATGGCCACACCAAGGATGTATATATCCTAATTTCTAGACCCCGAGGATATGTTAAGTTACATGGCAAAAGGGAAATTAAGGTTGCAGATGGAATTAAGATTGGTAGTCATTTGACCTTAAAATGGAGAAATTATTCTAGATTACCCAATTTGGCCCAGAGTAACAATAAAGGCCCTTATAAGTGGAAGAGGAATACTGAGAAGGAAGTTAGAGGAAGAAGTGACTACGAAAGAAAGACACAGTGCAATGTTGCTGGCTTGGAAGGTGGAGGAAAATGCCATGAAACAAGCAAGGAATGTGAGTGATTTCTAGAAGCAGAAAAAGCATGGAAATGGTTATCTCCAACAACTCCAAGAAAGGAATGTAGCCTTGCTGACAACTTGGTTCTCTCCAACAACTCCAGGAAAGGAATGTAGCCTTGCTGACAACTTGATTTTAGCCTGGGGAGACCCTTTGATATCCAACCTACAGAACCGTAAGATAATAAATTTGTGTTGTTTTAAGCCACTATGTTTGTGGCAATTTGTTACAGCAGCAACAGAAAACTAATCCCGAGAATGAAACACATTGTTCATTTAAGCACATAAGAAATAAAATACATTGTTAGTTTCTAATGTTAAAAATGTTACCAAATGTGATAAAATTATAACATATTTAGACTAGTGTATTTGTTGTAATCAGCATTATTAGAAATAAGTTGTCATTGTACTTATTATTCTGCACATGTCACAAGGGAAAGTGCATCGTATAAGAATATTTGTCTTTCTCCAGAAGTTTAATTAAACATATTTAAACATATAAAATAAAGAAAGCAGTAATAATAACAAAAGATAGAGGTTGCATTTTCTATTTTAAAAAATAAGAACAATGAAGCTATGAGGGTTAAATTCCTGAAAACTCCTGCGTAAGTAAGCCCATGATTTAAAATTCAAGATCTAACTTGATTAATTTACAGTGTGTGCCTGTATCAAGACATCACATATACCCTATAAAGACATACAGCTATGATGTACCCATAATAATTAAAAATAAAAATAAAGTAAATTTTTAAAAAAAGATCTAATGTGTAAGCAAAAGAGCAGTGTATGCTGGAATGGATGATGGAGCTTGAGTATGAATCAATGTAATCCATAGTTAATATATTTACATTCATTAAAATGAGTGAGTAAAGAAAATTAAGTAAATAGATAATCAATGACATTTTCCATATTGAACTGAAGGCAATAGGACACAATTAATTTTCAATTACTCATCCTTAATTACTAGAAATAAACAAATTTCTAGGAATACCACAAACAAGTATATCCTTCCTTCACAATAATACTTGAAAATATATTATTGCGAATTATATGCTTAAAGACACTTTTTCCTCGTTTAATATCTCAATTTCTATCATTCTTCTGATTTTATTACTCAAAACTCTTGATATTTGACTCATGTATCTATTGATAGTCCCAGAAATAAAAAGAGTGATTTGAACACTCTAAATTGATAAATCTTTGGATGGCCTTTACTCAACCTTCTTTAAAATTCCTTCTCAAAATGCATGTTGGTGAAACTGAAACAGAAGTACCTAAGCCCATTAAGTGATAATTCATTTCACATTTTGCCACATTGTCTTTTTTATTAATGTTATTTTTAACTGAAAAATCATTATTGTATATACTTATGAAGTAAAATGTGATGTTTTGGTATATGCATACAATGTGGAATGATTAAAGCAAGCTAATTAACACCACTTCATTTGCTTATCATTTTTTGTAGTGAGACATTTGAAATTTATTCTTAGTTATTTTTTTCCATCGTTTCTAAGTGCTACCTTTTTCTCCTCAGGAACTTCAGACACTCACTTACTTCTTATTATCTTCTGCTTTCATTGTGTTCTCCATTGGTCTAAAGTCCATGATCAGCCATTATGATAATTCCATCTTCTGCACTGAAATTCTTGTTCATTCATGGGGTTTCAGAGCTGCTGGAATGTAGAGCTAACCAAGTTAATATGAGCTCTAAGAACGTATCTAATTTTTTATATTTAAGAGAACCCTGATTACAAATAGCTAAAATGTGGGTTCATTTTGTGAAGAGGCATTAAGCCAATTGTTCTCTTACTAATATTTCAGAGGCATCCTATAACATTTTTGTAAAAACATTATAAGCAATATTTAGTAATATTTATAATTATATTGTAAAATTATATTGTAAAAAACAAATATATAGATAAAAGGTATCCCATCAGAATAAATGACAATATATGCACATAAGACCAAAATTAAAAGAGAGGCAATGAGTTAATGATAATCTACTTCTGGTAAAGATGCTGTGAACATTGTTGACATGTCAACAAAGGATTTAGAATCTGACAAAGTTCGTTGATAAAGCAGTGGCAGGGTTTGAGAGAATTGACTCTAATTCTGAAAGAAATTTTACTGTGGGTAAAATGGTATCAATCAGTTTTACATGCTGCAGAAAAGCCTTTCATTAAAGGAAGATTCAATGCATCTGGAAAATTTCATTGTTGTCCTATTTTCAGAAATTTCCACAGCCACCCCAACTTTCAGGAACCACCACCATGATCAGTCAGCAATCACCAACATCAAGCAAGACCTTCCAGCAGCAAAAAGATTATAACTCACTGAGGCCTCAAATGACAATTAACTATTTTTAATTAAATATTATTAATTAAATATTAATCAAATTATTAATTAAATATTTATTTATTAAATATTTTTAATTAAGGTATTTATATTCTTTTTAGGCATAATACTGTTGTACACTTAATAGACTATAGTACAGTGTCAACATAACTTATATGCACTGGGAAACCAAAACTATCATGTGACTCACTTTCTTGTAATATTCAGTTTATTGTGGTGGTCTGGAATCAAATCCACAGTATCTCTGAATTATGTCTGTATTACTAATAATACTTTAATAAACAAATTACCTTTTTATGATTTTGTTTACTCTAAGATATACTTATAAAGATTTTTATTTAAGTAGAAACACCTTAGAATGTTCTTCGGATAATTCCTCCATTTTCCAATCTATTATCATACTATCACAACTGACTATCTAGTGGTAATTGTGGAATTTAAAAATACACTTTTAATCTGTATTGTTTTCAATAAGCATTTATTTAGTAATTATTATGTTCAGAATGTTGCAAATCATCTTTGCCCTTTAGGGCTCACAATCAATTCTGCTAATACCACACCTATAAGTATAGAGAAAAATAAAATGCAATACAGGGGAGCGAGTGCTGAAAGCCAAATGCGTACATGCTCTAAAGGCCACATGCTCTAAATTAAATTAGAGAGAAGGGAGATCACAGAGCTTCATAGAGAAAGAAAGGGGCTTTATATTTTGCCTTTAAATACAGTCAACTTTACTAGTTTTCTATGCAATTGGTGTTTTGCACAGTTTTTCACCATTTCTTATCATCTTGAAACAAAGATAGAGTGAAGAAAAACAGAGATTGCATATGAGTCTTACAGCCAAATGTGATGATAAACTAGGAACCTAGAAAACTAGTCGATCTAGAGTGGTGTTTTCACATAATGGATCAGTGAAAGTAAAGATCAAAGGGAGCTGTATTGCAGAAAGCTCAGTGTGGCAGAAAAACACTGATTCTGGTTGTTAGGGTGTTTGGGGTTCAATCTTAACACTCATTGTTCAGTTATCCCACATAGGCAAGCTATTTCACCTTATGTTTCTCATTGTTCTCATGTGTAAAATATGGTTAGTGCACTTGATGGCACTTAATGATGCTTTCAGCTCTAAAATATCATGGTTCAAAGGCAAGTCATTGAAGGCTTTGATGGGGAAGAGTGACCTGCAAAGCAATGGCAAATATATTGTCTATATGTTGGACGAGAGTGAGTTTGGAAGCAAAGAGAACAATTAGTAGAACACTGTAATATGTCATGATTGAAGAACTGTTCTTTCAGCTTATTAATATAATGATGATGCTCTTTATTTAATAGCATGTTAATTAATATATGTTTCTTCAATGGATATTTTCTTTTTTGATGCTATTGTGAGTTTAGGAACATACACTTGATAGTTTATTAATAGTTCGCCTCTTTATTTTTACAACTTTATATTTCTAAACAAGTTGACCTTAATTTTAATTGTGAAATATCTTTTTTCTCCCTTTTCATAATACCCTAGCCTACTTTCCATTCAACTGATACTTCTATTTGAATTTTAGATCATTGTTATTTTATTATTTTTCCCACTTAACTTCTTTGAAACCATCCTATCCTTTTAAATTCAATCCCATTTTCTTAATTTTTAATTTCCCTAATGATTTCTATTTCTTTGAACTGATTTCTTTGTTTTGTTAAATTTATTCACTCTAAATAATAAATACATCTTTCTTGTCATTTTTATTATAGATGCTTTCTATTTAAACATACCAATCTTTCACTATTTATTACAATTCTGTGAAGAAACCAAAATTTATTCTAGTTATTCCCTAGAAGAAGGTTGAGCATTTTGTGAGCAGAAATATAGAAATTTAAATCTCATGTAAGTTTCATATCTAGTGTTTATGCTGTTTTATTAAGTTGGTAAATAATATGTCTTCTATTTCTATGACAGGGGTAGGCATTATTCTTCAATATAGGATCAGATAGGAAATATTTTAGACTTTCTGGCCCAAATGGTCTCTGTTGCAATTATTCAACTTTGCCATTGCAGCACAAAAGCAGCCATAGACAATATATAGAATGAATATGGCTATATTCCAATAAAACTTTAGCATCTCTTGTATTATCATGGTTAGAGCTGGAGCCCATTCTACTAAGTGAAGTATGACAAGAATGGAAAAACAAGCACCACATGTACTCACCAGCAAATTGGTATTAACTGATCAACACTTATGTGCACGTATAGTATTAACATTCATTGGGTGTTGGGCATGTGGGGGGAGGGGATGGGTATATTCACACCTAATGGGTATGGTGGGCACTGTCTAGGGGATGGACTCACTTGAAGCTCTGACTCGAGTGGGGCAAAAGCAATATATGTAACCTAAACATTTTTTGTACCCCTGTAATATGCTGAAATAAAAAAAGTAAAATTAAAAATAAAACTATTTACAAAAATGTGACAAGCTGGTCTTTGCCTACAGGTCATAGTTTGTGAACCCATGTTATAAAATATCAAATATTTCATAAACATTCCTGCTTTGAAATAAAATAAGAAAATATCCATTAACTTATTTCATATTGTAAACCTGAATATTATATTATTGGTATCCACAATTTAGTGCTCTCATATATCAGACAGTCTTGCAAAATACAGCCATTACATTACTTGAAGAACATTTATTTATAGTTAAACTTTTAAAAGATGATACTTATACTCTCTAAATGATCAAAATGATAAATATCACTCCCTAGTTTTAGGAGTCAACAAGAAAAAATAAATTTGTTCAGGAGTTGTATGGCTGAAATTCCCTGGCTAGTTTTTATTGTTTTTTTCCCTCTAGCATAAACAGGACTTTCCTGTGTCTCACAAACCTAAGCATTGTGGTAGAAACAAACAGAAGTAATGTCTATATTAGATACAGATTACCTTGAGGAAAATGCAGAAGTCCACTTGGACAAGTTCAAACAAACAAAGACTTTGTTATAAAAATAGAAGAATGTCACTGAATTCAATTGCAGATTACTGAGCCTCATGGGGAATGAAAAATCATTAGACATATTCTCTCAATTTTTCTCTTCCTCTTTATTACCATGGAGTTTTCCACCCATGCTTATTTGTTATGTATGTCCCATTGTTCTCTATGAGTGCTGACCATATCTGAAAAGCTTTTAATATTTGTTCCTTCATAATTTGGGTATGCATAAAGTTTTTGGCTTACTATAGTACTGATTCTGGATCTTACTTTACAAGATATTTCAGTTCCAGTGCTCAGTGTCTTCCAGATACAGAAACTGCCCCTTAATTCAGAGTCTGGACAGACATTCTGATTGCCTGATGGCTGGCAACAGATTGCTCGGCTTTGAGTCAGTTCCACCCCATTTGAAAGAGCTATAGTCAGGAAGGGTAGGGTCATATGACCTGGTGCCAAAATGTAAGCCACTCCAGGCTGAAATAAATTTCCTGAGTTGTAGCTGAGGGTAAGGAAAGTAAATAGACTGATATGTTCACTACAGCCTGAGAAGTAGAATTTTCCTAATTAAAGGAATTATTATTCTTGAAACTAAAGCAAGAGTTCTTTTAATAGTAACATTTATAAGAAAAAAGATTCTTAACAATAGTCAGTAGATGAGAGGACAGTGTACTGGGTAGATCAGCACATGATCCTTAAACTTTATCAGAATAATTACATACCTAAGGGAAAGGAGGGAGGTTGTGATTCAGAATCAAAGTCTTCATCTGAGGGAATTGTGAGGTGGCTAGTAGGAATCAACAAGAAGCAGAATTTCTTCTGGGAAGATGAAATAATAATGGTGGAGAAATGACACTGGGAATAGAGAATGTTGTGCATTGTGAAGAAAGAAACAGCCTACACTCTACAGTTGTTTTTTTGTTTGTTTGTTTTTTGAGACAGAGTCTCACTTTGTTGCCCAGGCTAGAGTGAGTGCCGTGGCGTCAGCCTAGCTCACAGCAACCTCAAACTCCTGGGCTCAAGCGATCCTCCTGCCTCAGCCTCCCGAGTAGCTGGGACTACAGGCATGTGCCACCATGCCCAGCTAATTTTTTCTATATGTATTAGTTGGCCAATTAATTTCTTTCTATTTATAGTAGGGACGGGGTCTCGCTCTTGCTCAGGCTGGTTTCGAACTCCTGACCTCGAGCAATCCGCCCGCCTCGGCCTCCCAGACTGCTAGGATTACTTACAGGCGTGAGCCACCGCGCCCGGCCCACTCTACAGTTTTAAGACAAAAAGGTGCCTTGGAGGACACTTGAGGATATTCAAACAATCTTCCAGTCATGATAAAGTGGTTTCAGTGTTCTCTAATCCCTTTCTCTTTCTTGCCTTTGTGTCTTGGCATAAACTGTCTTATTTCTTGCAAATGCTTTTCCTAATTCACTCATCTTCACAAAACTCCTTTAAAATCTTCCAGATTTATTAGAGAGAGTTACTTAAGTAACTTTTGCTTTTCCACATTCTCAACTCACACTTCTCATACATATATAAGAACAGTTATTATGTTATTTTAATTGCATATTCACACATATCAATTCAATAGTAGACTGCAAACTTGTGGATAAAGACTATTTTATTCATCTTCATAATGCAATAATCTTTTGGGCACATAGTAGGCACTCAGCAATAACTACAAAGGCCCCATTAATTTAATTAGAGTGGATCAATTTTCGCCTGGCTAAAGAGGAAAATAATGAGATTTTTTATAACAAGATAACTAGATGTTTTCTGTTACAACAGCTATTGGTGAAATTTTTGCATGCTTTACCTCTAAATCAAGTCATTAAAACAGATTTGTTTTTAGAAACGGCATTTTAAAATTTTAGCCACAATTATAGCAATTGAGAGGAAGACAAACTGAAGTTGACAGAAAGTTGAAGCTATTATAAGTGATTAAATAACAGAACATTTTGAATGCAGATACAAATCCTTAGAACCAAATAAGGTCAACAAGGTAGCGCTAATTTTCAAATCCAAAGACCATGTCCTACTTTTGCATGACTTTTCTTTTACCATAAGATGATACTCTGTTCCCTCTATTCTTGATATATTTTCCCACTAATTTCATAAGTTACTATCTTTGAAGTCACCCTATATTTCTGACTTGATTTTTTAATGAGTTCCTCTACCTTCTCGTCCCTTTTAAATACTTGTGTTCCGCAGATCCTGTGGTTTGCATCTCTTCCTCTCCATGCTTCTTTTCTGGGGCAATATTATCAATGTTTATGATTTCCTTTCTGTTCCATAGGCGAATAACTTTTAAGTCATTTCCAGACAGGATCTTTGTTCTAAATGCCACAAATATGGAAGATGCTTATTTACCACCTCCACTTGTTAAAAACCAGACTGCCATTCTCAGCATATTCTATACTAAATTAACTTCTTTAGCTTCTACTCTTCTTGGGTTTTATATTCTGTTTATTGAACTCACCATTGTCCCTTGTCAATCAAGTCAGAAATTTCAGAGCAATTATGGACCTCTTCATCTTTCTCACTGTCACACAGATCCTTGTCAGTTTCCCCTCTACTAGCTGTCAAATCTTCTCCTTGTCTTTATATAATAGTCACAATGTAGGCCATCAATTATATATCACTTAAAGAAGGGATATTCAATAGGAGTATAATTATATCCAGATTCATAATTTTAAAATTTTTAATAGTTGCATTAAACAAAAGGAAATATGAAATTACTTTTATAGTACATTTTCTTTTAACAAATATATCCAAAGTATTACTATTTTCAAAATATAGTCAGCATCAAACATTATTAACAAAATGCTTTAAATTCTTTAATTTTTTTATTGGCACTCAGTGTATATTTTCCACTAACAGCATATGTCAATTCTGACTAGCACATTTCCAGTACTCAGTAGCCATACGCAACTGGTGGCTACCATATGTATGGATGGCATGTATTTAAACTATCTCTTTCCTTGCAAGCCCATTCTCTACTGCTGCTCGAGTGACATTTCTAACATTCAAATCTGGTCTCTGTACTTCTCTGTTTCATGTATTTATCCATGGCTTATAGGATAAAGTCAAACCTCCTTTTCATGTCTCCTATAATCCTCTATATTCGCTTCGCTTCCTATCCCTTCTTCTTCATCTCTTTTTAATCCCTGGATCATGTTGCTATTGAATTTACCAATCTTCATCGTGTCTCTTTGCAGTTCTTCAAATACTCTTGCTGTTCCCTATCTTTAGGAGTTTTCTGTTTTTTTCTTCTCTCTTTTGTCTTCCTAAATAACTTCTACTGAACCTACTCATTTAAAAAAATTGTGTTATGTGAGGCCTTCCATGAACTCCACCTGTACCTCCATGACAAGCAATTGTTCATTCTTTTTCTCCAAAGTGCTTTGATTATTGTTCAAAAAGACCACTTACAGTATCATGCAATATTTATTTTGCATTTATCTCTCAATTTCATGGAAATCCTTAAGGACTGAGATAGTGTCTTGTTTATCTTTGTACTCCCAGGGTACACAATAGAAAATCAATAAATCCTTGCAAAATAAAGAAGAGATAAAATGAAGCACTTCCCACTGAGCAATACCTCACCAATTACGGAATCACCGGATTCACAAGTAGCCTGCTATATATCAGTCTTTCCATTTGTGCATTGCATATGGCTTCCACATTTCCAGGACAAAATTCACATCACAGACTTAATTTAAATTAAATGAGAATGGGTGCGTGGAGACTCATGATCTCCCACCTGGAGCATCAGAGACAGCCTACTTCTATTTAAATTCTCATCTGCACAGGGCACTAGACACACTGCAAGGAGAATGCAGACACAGGTATCGACTAAGGTACATATGTACACATGGTTACATTCTATCCAGACCCTGCTCTGGATGTTCCCTGGAGTGCCTTCTCTTGCCTGCCAGCAGTTGTTGAAGTCATAATGCCTATCACCACCTGTCTCAGAATCTGACACGGTCATCTTAACTGGGGTGGGGAAGTGCAGAGTACACATGCCACTTGTGACATACGTAGCTTATCTTTACAGGAATGTGTGACCAGACAAGAGTGAAGACTCTAGTGTGATATTCACCCAGCCAGATCTACACATCTTTTAAAAAATTCATACAAAATCCCTGTAAAGAATAGTTGCCTTGATTACAAATGGAGATTCCAAGATACAGGAAGTCTTCTGGGTGTGATTCATGTTGTCTTCATGCAAAGTGTATACACAATAATATTGTGTAACATACAACCATAAAGCTTCAGTACCAAACAAAAATAAACATTAGTTGAGCTCATGTCTACAGGTATAAACTGATCTGGACTGATCTCAACTGAACTTGTTCATCTGTCTGTGGTAAGCTGACAGTTAGGTAGCTCTACTTATCTTGATTAGGATTATTTGCATTTTTAAGGGTTGGCTGGTTGTTGACTCATTGTAGCCTTGGCTGGAACAAGTGGGGCAACTCAGTTTTGCTCCATAGGTCTCATCCTGCGGTATGCTGGCCCAAGCAAGACTTTCTCCTAGTTATGACAGAGTACAAAAACAGCAAGCAGCAAAACACAAATGCCTTTCAAACCTCTTCTTGCATCATATTTGCTAACATTCTTTTTTATTATAGCAAACAACATGGCCAAGCCAAATGTCAGAATTAGAGAGCACTACAGAATTTGGATAGAAAGAGAAGTGAATAAATGCAGCCATTAATGCAATAATTCCAACACACAGGAGAATACATATAACCAGATCAACTTGATAATTAAAAGACAGCTTAGAAAAGCATATCTCAGTGGTTCATTTATTTTTCATGGAAATATATGTACATTTCCATGAAAAAAAATAGATAAATATATATATATTAAGCCTGAAAAAATGTTGTTGCTTTAATACTTTTCTGTTCTGAGTTATATCCGCAGTGCTCAAGCAGAATGAATGGTCTTATAACCTTGGAATAGAGGGAAGTTTAGGACCAGGAACCAAAGTGGAGAAGCCGTAGGAAATGTAAGCTGATGAAGCCTTACTTTTGAGTTTATGTGAACTGAGCCTAAATTGTGAGATCAGTGGTAGGATGTCCTGCTCAATCCTTGAGAACTACTTTTATGCCTCTCAACTCTTTTTTAATACGCTCTAGAATCTTCCTTTTTTTCTGCTCTGAAAAACCCTGGTCATTCTGAAATGAGAATATATTCATGTTTCCATTTTTTTCTTTACTTTTATTCATTTGAAGTCTATGTTATCTGACATGAGAACAGATATACCAGATTTCTTTTCGTTTTCATTTGCATATTTCATGAATTTTGATGTGTCAAGGAAATGTTCATCTGCTGAATGAAAACATAACCCAAATAACACTTCTGTAGTTTTCAGAGTAGTCTATCTTGGAAAAAAAAAAAAAAAACAAACACATCAAGACTCTGTAGAAATTCACTCTGAACTTGACTTGGTCTGTCTTACTTTATAACAGTATATATTCTGTGATGAACATTGAGGTAAGTTTCACTGATAGTATTCTAACTGTAAATGGAAAACAAATGACAGTGTGAGTTGTTTTGTTTTGTTTTGTTTTTCCTCATGGTTATCAGCTTGCAGACACTCCTGTGGTCTCATTGACTGCTATATTGGTAGATATGCTAATGATATAAATCCAACAGATGCTTGGAAGCACAGCACAAGTTAAAATATGCAACCAACAGAAATAAAAAATGTGGGTTGTTTGACATACACATAGAGAACTCTTCCTATAATTAGAGATAATTACCAATGTTAGGAGAGCAAAAGCATCTTTTTTCATCCTTTAAAAGCTAAATATAAACTGCAAACAGACACCAGCAGGTACACTAAATCTACAAGATGCAGAATTTCTTGTGAGGAGGGGCTAAGCCATTTTTCATCATTATTTGCCCTCTTAGCATTTCATGTACACTTTTCAAAGTATATCTTAATAAAATTATTTGTTACATATAGTTTCCAGCAGCATAATTTATTTTTCTTGATTAGACACTCTTTTCTGTATAGTCAAAAAAAGAAAAGAACTGTGGAATCCTACTACAAATCAAATGCAAGTTTTCTCTATAAATGTGTTCCCACTGGACTAGTTTACTTGAGATCCTAAGTCTTTAAAACAAAATTTACATTTCAGAATTATAGTATAAAAATTAAAATACCAAATAGGAGTACAGTACAATTTGTCTTTCTCAGTCCTGTTTAAGCTCTGTCCTACTTTAGGTTATTTAATTTCCATAGATATTTTAACTGTTTTAACTCCACTTCCCAATTTTATATCTAGTATACAGAATTCATATAGTCCTTATACTGACAAAAAATTTGATTAACAGGCTTTAGATATAATAGGAACTACCTGGAAAGGGAACTATTTATCCACTAAAAGCATATTTTTTATTTTTCCTACTCATACAATACACTGTGCTTTTTAAAAAAAAATTTAATTTTTTTATTTCAGCATATTATGAGGGTACAAATGTTTAGGTTACATATATTGCCTTAGCCCTACCCAAGTCAGAGCTTCAAGCATGTCCATCCCCCAGACTGTATGCACAGCACCCATTAAGTGTTGATATACCCCTCCCCTCCAACCCTTTCCTATATATGCACATAAATGTTGATCAATTAATACCAATTTGATGGTGAGTACATGTGGTGCTTGTTTTTCCATTCCTGGGATACTTCACTTAGTAGAATGGGCTCCAGCTCTATCCAGGATAATACAAGAGGTGCTAGGTAGGTGGGATTATTCTTAGAACAATCATTCCTGAAACTCCTGAAACTGATCCTAAAAGTGCATGGTCTGCATGGAAAGAGACTTATTCTTGAAAGAAAATTGGAGTGCTTGATAAAGCAAGAAATTGGTACTAGGTAGGTAATCAGCATATCTTGTAGATATATATATATTTTTTGTAATGAGACTATGTGAAGCTTTGTGCAGTAAATACACAGATAATCTTCTTAAATATAATTTATGGTCTCTCCATTTCCTATAGTATAATGGTTATACTTTTTAGAGTGACATTCAAAGTCCTTTTCCAATATGATCCTGACCTATATTTTTAAATTCATTCTTACTCTCTCCACAATCCTCTAGTGACATTGATTAACTGCCCATGCCCATCAAGTACTCTGTATGTGTGTGTCCCTGTGTATATATATGTATGTGTATATATGTGTGTGTATATGTATGTATATATGTATGCATATATGTGCATGTATATGTATGTATGTATTAATATATCCTACTGGTTCTATTACTTTGGTTGAATCCTGACTGACCCAGGAATCTTTGTGATTTGAAGAACTTAAAGCTCACTCTAATAAAGGAGTTTATTTTCCATCACAGGAAGAATGTATTAAAACATGTCAAAACGTTTTTATTGGAGGCTTGAGTAGTATTATTATCATAATTTTTCCCTGACCTAATAAAAGATCTGATAAAAGAATGGCATTAAGAGTTTTTTTTTTTTACTAGGTCATCTATTTCAATCCCTTATGAAATTCATATTTCTTTTATTTGAATGTTGTCAAAGTTAACTTATTATTAATCAAAAATTATTTACTTCTTAAAATCCCATATAATTCCCCTAACTCTGTGACATTCAAAAGATACACTAGATTTCCTCAGTGACAAAGGTCACTTACTAATTTCTCAGTGCTGCCTGATATTCAGTTGGGAGAAAAAGTCAAACCAAATCAAAAAAGGAAAACAATAAAAAGCTCATTTTTGCTTTGTGTAATCTTTTGTTTGGATGCATCAGTATTGTATTTCCTTTTATGTGAAAGGAAAGACTGCCCTTTTGACTTTTCTTATCAAATAGCCTTCCTTTATCATTGAGGGAAAAGACTTGAAATATTGTTCTTTCTGGCCTTCTGCTTTGCAAATAAAGTACCCCTCATCCTCTGACCCTCCACAAAATTCAATATTCGCAGTCTTCATAGTTCATTGTTCCATCCTGCCAGAATCCAAAATATAACATTGCAGGGATGTTGGGCTAATAAGGCCAAAGATCTATTTGACAATTGAAGTGACAGATTCTGAACAGAAAAGTTATTCCTTATTTTTAATGGGCAAAACAAATTTGAATCTATGGTTATATTTTAAAAGAGGTATATCCAGTAAATTTAAAACTAATTTAATCATTCTTAAATTCCATATGAAAGATCATCGTACTAAATATCAGATTTTCTGGGATCTCAGCTTGATTTTTAAAATTATTGCTTGCATGATTAGCCAGTTAATTAACATCCCTGAGTCTTTGCCTCCTATGTATAAATAAGAACATTATCTTTTGTTTCCAGTATTATTTTCTGAATCAAAAGAAATAATCAGGGCAAAGTTGCTTTGAGAACATTAATGCCAAAGGTTATATTACTTTTAGAGGCATTGTCACAGAGTTTTTTGCAAATATGATGACAACTATATGCATTGTCTTTGAAAACACACATATTACCATATACAGGAATTTTGCTCATAAACACACTCCACTGAAACATTATCTTTGAGCTGGTCCAAGAAACTTAAATTTTGAACCCCTCTTCTAAAGTGCTGTGTTAATTTAAAACAATATTATTTTATACGGATGAACAATATAAACAGTCTTAAATAAATGTTGCATATTTATGTTTTCCCCATCATTTTAATTATGTATGTGTATGTCCATATTGTCTATATTTTTCTTTCTTTTTTTTTTTTTTTTTGAGACAGAGTCTATGTCTGTCACCCTGGCTACAGTGCAGTGGCATCACTATAGCTCACTGTAACCTCAATCTCCTAGGCTCAAGCGATCCTCCTGTCTCCTTGATCCCAAGTAGCTGGGACTACAGGTATGTGCTACCACACCCTGCTAATTTTTCTATTTTTGGTAGATACAGGGTCTTGCTCTTGCTTGGGCTGGTCTTGAACTCCTGACCCCAAGTGATCCTCCTGCCCCTACCTACCAGGGTGCTAGGATTACAGGCATGAGCCACCATGCTCAGCCTTGATTATATTTTTGATAGATGTGTTTGCCATGACATTCTACAGCTAAGTATCAATCCCTTTCCCACCACTCTAGTCTTTGGATAGGACATAAGTGTTCAGTCCTCTACAGTGCAATAAGGAACTAGAGACTATGACTATTCTGAGACAAAGGGGCCACATTAGAACTCTTGTTTTAGTTTTAGAAACTGAAGGAGAAGAGAAAGAAAAACACCACATGAGACATAGATTCATAGTACTTTTTGGTAGGCTTTTGCTTTGGGGGCAAAAATCATTTTTATTTGGAAGCAGCCAACATACATTTGGTCATTTCAAGTCAAGGTTCACTTTAAGTTGAAATGCATTGCATTAAGCACAGAACACATTAAACCTGAAGTTTCTTGATCTATTTGAACTCTTATCGAGAAGCTATTGGGAAATCTTTAAAAATATGGACAAAGTGGCTTACATAACTCATAGAACAAAAAATAATAATGAAAAACATCACTTCCTATTATACTCATATTGTCTACAGTCATATTTCTTTCTTAACAGGCCTTTGAAAATGATTACTGTGAACTAAATACCCTCCTGGGTGACATTCAACTTATATATTTGTGTCTTGCACCACTGAAACTGAGGGGATTTCTATTTAGACACTCAGTCTAAACATACACAGGCACATACACATACGTACATACACACAAGCACACTCATCTAGAATATTTAATGAAAAGTATTGAAAAGGAGGCAAAGTATGATCAACTGTAGCCAATCTCGTTTAGGGTTGCCTTATTATTAACATTATTCACTGGCTAAGTTTTGCACTTCTAATAATAGTAATGGTCTTTTCAAGATCACTTGTTTTTTTGACCAGAAAGCACAGGGTATGATATAGAGAAATTATATTTATTTTTTTCTGATTACCTAGCATTTTTCTTAAACTCCTCAGTTCCTAGTGACTGATAATCACTTCTGAAAAGTGCTTGGGCATTTTTCAGAATGTGTAGTATGCCAGCAGTAGGCACAGTACATATTCCCAGCAGAGTTAGTTGAAGGCCAACACCACATACATAGGGTTCATGAGGGTTCATGTTTAAATTGTGATGCTGCTGTATTAACAAGAATGGAAGCAGTGGGATTTCTGTATTTCAACATGAAGCAGACATCAAACAACATCAGTGAGTACTGAACAGATTTGGAGACGAATGCATTTCATGCATTATCAAAGTTGATGTCATTTAAAAATTCCTTTAAGAATATGAACTAAATATTAGAAGTATTAATAAAGAAAAACTTCCCCAGAGTTAAACTTCATAAAAGTCTAATTATGATGTAAATTACTCTAATTTTGTTTCTTAAAATAAGCATATTTAATTATAATTTACCCACAATTTCCTCAAATCATAGTTAAAATGTTCATAGCTATTCCCTGTAGTTCATATCTTCTTTAATCGATTCCATTTTTCTATATCCTTCACTTAAAAGGGGATAACTTTTTCTTAGCTTCCATGTTTCTTAAGCAATTTAAAAATAGCACGATTATTAATACAATCTATAAACATAAGGGCCATATATAATAAAGAGTTGATTGATCCAGTTTTATGCAATTCAAGCAAAATTATTGAATTTTTTGACTTGACTGCTCTGCAGCCTAATATAAGTAATTCTCCTTTATGATGGTTCTATAGATGTTGCCTTTAAACATGAGATCAAAATTCTCTTTAAATAGTTTGCAAAGGGTGCAAAGATATAAACATAATGACTTTGCACTCTAGAATGACACTACTTTTCCCATTTAAACCACATTCTGTCCACAAAAAAGTACAGTACTACCCACATGATAAGCTTCAGGTCTTACTTCTGTCCCCAAAAGACTCTATTTACCAATCCCTAATCCTGAAATTTCACTATTTAAATTGTGTACTACTGATTTCTCTTACTGCTTAAAATACAATTAATTTATAAACATATGGCCTTGTGTACACAATGATTTAGTATAGAGACAATTTTTTACAACAGCTTTATTTAGAAGTAAAATAGAAAATTGTGGCTCCAGAGATCAGAGAAATAAGGAAAGGATATCAAAGGAGAAAATAAGTCATTGAAAAAATACCTCACCAAGTTCACAAGTTACTGGCAACTAGTTAGTTTTGGTACTGAACAAAAATATATTGACTATGAGTGGTCTAGGTTAAGAGGGATGAAGCTAAGGAAGTAAAAAACTGTTAAACAATAATGACAAAAAAAATAAAGGTTGGTAGGATGTTTTATGTTTTTAGTGTAAGAAAAATATAAATGATAAAGAGAAAGATTTAGGTCATTAGCAGAGAAACAGCATTTCTGATGGCCCATATCTGGTCACAAGTGAACTTTTGTAGCAATTCATTGTAGTAGCCAAGAATTTATATATATCCAATTGTGGTAAAATATAGCTAATTTGCTAATTCGATTGGACATATATGTCTTAAAACTGAAGGTTACCCTCAATCTAGCTGCTTGTCAGCACTGTCCTTAAATAGACTGCAATTTTCCACAACCAGAATGGAATTCAGTGAGTAAAAAAAAATGCTAAAGTGAGTTCAGAGCAGAATACTGACCTAAACTCTTATTTTCCCTAAAAATGTGTTTATTTATATGAAAATTAAAAAGCAGATGCAAGGTAAGATTTATTAATTATATGCTTGAGCAATTTTTCAGGGTTTTTGAGCCTTATTTGTCATTAATGTATAACATGCTTTACATTTAAAATTTTTATTTTTTTCTTGAATAGAGTCAAGCATTTTAATAAAGACATCATTACCTCTGCATGCTCTCTAACTCCCACAGAGACTGAAAATGTGTAATGTATACATAAATTCTATGGCTATGAAACAAGTAACTTAATTGAAGTACATTTATTTTGGTCTGCCTTCACAAGTAAAAGTTATTTCAGTTAACAGATGGGGAAAAGTCTGGAGGTCTTAAAACTAATACTACTCTAATAAACTCAACATAAGGTTCTTATTTCTCTAACATAAAGCAACTTAATGCAATGAGGATACACAGTAAATATTACTTAGTGCTCATTATGAAGTGTTAAATCCATCATCACAGCACGTGGTTCAGGACCTATGAGTTTAATCTACTCAAGTAACATAACATGGTTGTATAAATATGTTCTCCATCAGAATCCAAAGTGTATTTTACATCAACAACAGTTGAGCTGAGAATCAAATCAAAGACTCAATATCTTTTACAATAGCAACAAAGAAAGCAAAATACCTAGGAATATATTTAACCAAGGAGGTGAAAAACCTCTAAAGAGAGAACTATGAAACACTTAGGATGAAAATCGCAGAGAATGTAAACAAATGGAAAAACATATCATGTTCATGGATGGCAGAATCAACATTGTTAAAATGTCTATACTACCCAAAGTGATCTACAGTTTCAATGCAATACTCATTAAAGTACCAACATCATTTTTTTGCAGATCTATGAAAAATAATTATATGCTTTGTTTGGAACCAGAAAAGATCCCGAATAGCCACAGCAACCTTAAGCAAAAAGAACAAATTGGGAGGCATCACTTTACCAGACTTTAAGCTATACTAAAAATCTTATTGTAACCAAAATAGCATGGTACTGGCACAAAAGCAGATACCTAGACCAATAGATCAGAATTGAGAACCCAAATATAAAACCATCATCATATTGGCATCTGAACTTTGACAAATTAGACAAAAACACACTGGGAAAAAGGATCCCTATTCAATAAAGGGTGCTGGGAAAATTGGATATCCACATGTAGAAGATTGACACAGGATCTGCATCTCTCACCACTCACAAAAATTAATTCACAATGGATAACAGACTGAAACCTAAGGCATGAAACTAAAATAATTCTAGATGCAGAGGTCAGAAAAACTTCTATAGATATCAGCCTAGGCAAAGATTTATGAAGAAGATCCCAAAGACAATCACAGAAACATCAAAAATGAATAAATGGGACCTGATTAAATTAAAAAGCTTCTGCAGAGCCAAGGAAAGAATCAATAGATCGAATAGAAAACCTACAGAATGAGAGAAAATATTTGCATGCTATACATCAGATACAGGGATAATAGCCAGAATCTACAAAGAATTTAAGTAAATCAGCAAGAAGACATTAAACAACACCCTTAAATGTGGGCAAAAGACATGAACAGAAGTTTTTCAAAAGAGATAGACTAAGGGCTATATAAATGCCCTAATAAGAATATAAAAATATATAAAAAATGCTCAACATCACTAATCATCAGGGAAATGAAAATCAAAACTACAATGAGATATCACCTAACTCCAGTAAGAATGGCATTTATCAAAAAGGTTCCCAAACAACAGATTCCAGCATGGATATAGAGAGAAAGGAACACTTAGACACTGTTGGTGACACTTCAAATTTGTACAGTCTCTATGGAAAACAGTATGGAGATTCCTCACAGAACTAAACGTAGAACTACCATTTGATCCAGCAATCCCAAAGGCAAAAAAAGAGATTCTATAAAAAAGAGTTGTTAGATTTTATGTCATCCTGACTATTTTGGTTTATGGACTTGGCTGCATCTATGGTCCCATCATTGAGTGATGATGCTGTTCTTACAGGGAGTGTCATTAGGTATTGAAGAGTGTTGCAACTCCTCATATGACTACTAAGGATGTACAAACACATTTCCAAAATCCAAGAAGAAGAATAAACCTTCTCCTTTTCCTGCTATCCTCTCTCATCATGGCCTGTGAACAAAATTGTTCTTTCTCCCCCAACACTGTTATATCAGAGGTGGTGGCTCTTCTCTCATCAATTAATTTCATGCCTCCCCCCAAAAACATAATCATATTCTGCAGAATAATTTAGAAAAAAGAGCTTTCTTCCTTATTTCCCTTAATTCACTTCAATTAAGATTAGATAATCAGAAGTATAACCTTAGATTTTCTGTAAATGGCTAAGACCATTAGAATGCATTTAGAATTATATAATTTTAAAGCATATTTGAACCTGAGTTTGTGTAATCTAATACCACTATTTTCCACATAAACAAAATGAGATTCTGTGGGTCTAAATGACTTACTTGCCAGACTTGTGCTCATTCTGGGCACCTCATTACCTCTCATCAATGTTACTCCATTTTAATAATGAAATAATGATTTTAGCCACTATTAGGTATTCTGTTATATGTATATATGTACACGCACACTGAATATTGAAATGAATATCCTGGTTTGGTCAAGACTCAACCAAAAAATCTAAATTTTAAAGGTTATTTTAATTTTAGTTCCCATGTTAACATCAGGATCTTATGTATTTATCCAAAAGCGGTTTCATCAAACTTAAAATATCAATTTCTATTTATCTTATGGCCAACTTGTGATGCATAAGTCCATAGAAACTGTTATGTCTTTCAATATAAAGCATCTTTTATCCACAATGTTACTTACATTTACATAAATATTCTTAAGTTATATGAGAAGGTAAAGTGTTGTAGAATGCAATATATTTAATAATGTGCATTTAATATATTGGCATTATAAAACTAAAGAGGGCAGCATGGAAAGTAAAACTGAAAAGTTAGTGGTATAATTAATTACATCATAAACTATTGAAAATAAATATTTGAGATAGAACCAGATATTCTCCTTGAATGAGATTTAGAAACTGTTCTAAATTTTTAGGAAGTTAAATTAGTTGGTTTCTATAGATTTTCTTAAAAGTTATTTATAAAATCATTCTTCTAAATGTAGCAACATTCCATGATAAGAGTTTTATTCTGTTTATAAACTGTGTAGGATATTTATATCACTAAAATTTTAATTACCTTTAAATAAATAACTCCATTATATTAAAGACTATCAAAAATTGTTTTTTAATTTTATTTGCTTTTTGGGCCTCAAGGGCAGAGAGCTCAGTTACCCCTACTTCTCAGATTAGCAGGCTATGTGAGGTTCTATTCTTGCTTTATTTCATTTATTTAATACTATTTTATGTTTGCCCATTGATCTCAATTTCCACTTTCACTTCCTCCCCTCCATATATCACCGCCAGGGTACTCAATATAATGTATTAAATACTAAGATGTTATTGTATCCTTGACAAATATATCATTGTTTATTTATTTTAATACTAATAAATAATATGCTATAGTTCTTGTGTTTTGTTACATTTTTTTTCAATAAGCCCTTTTTATGATTTATTCTTGGGCTCTATGTACAGCTAATTAATTGTTCCTTAATACTGCATAGTATTCATAGAATTAATTAGACTTTAAGAACAATCCACTTTTACTCAAGTCTTACTTTTCTAAAATGTCTACTATTTTCTCACTTATCACAACATACATATTTTAATAGAATACATTTTGGCCTTCAGCAGTCATTTTGAAAAAGATTTTATAAGAAAATCATTAAGAAACAAAAGGCAGCAAATAATATATTGAAAACAGAGCCTGCAGTGTGATTCTACAATGTTCATTTTCACTCTCTCTGGCCTTAGCACTGGGTATCAGCACATGTGGACTCAATCCCCAAACTGCACTCACATTAGCTATGAACTTTCATTAGTCACTTAATGTCTCTAGACCTTGTTTTCTTTTTCACTAGTAAAATTTATACTTGTATTACATATCAAATGTGTTCTTAGGTTCTAAAATTCTAAGCTACTCCAAATTGTTGAGAATGGTGGGAAAATAGAAATTTTGTAAAACAATGTTTTCAACATGAAGGACACAGGAATTGCCATGGGCTCCAACCATTAGCATTAATGGCATTCTTCCTTATAGAAACATAGAGAAAACAACTGGTATTTAATTTCAGTGATGATGAAACCTATGTCTGTGTATCTAGTTGCACTAACCTTGTTGAAAATATTAAATGGTAACATATATAGAGTTAACCTTAGAAGAAACAACATCTGCTAACGCTTGATATGTCTTTGAAACAATTCTTTCTGAGAACAATACAGGTAATCTGCAGTAGCTGAAAGCAAATTTGGGAGTAAAGTTAATTTAAGTTTAAATCTCAATCTTGTCACCTAAGAAGTATTTGTCTTTTCACAAGTTATTATTAGGTTGCCAAAGTAATTGCAGTTTAGGACCATGAATTTTAAATCATTATAACTAGGCTCAAACACATCTTTATTAATCAAACTAGGAACCATTCCAATCGACACATTTCTGACAACAAGACATAAGTTTGTTTATTCCTGTAGCATAAAAATCTGTGTTTTGGGATTCCATGAACTCTTGGAAAGCATTTTCTGCATCCTGCTGGTTGTGGAAGCATTTTCCCTGCAAAAAGTTACCAAGATGCTTGAAGAGGTGCAATTGGTTGGCGAGAGGTCAGGTGAATATGGCAGATGAGGCAAAACTTTGTATCCCAATTCATTCAACTTTTGTAGCATTGATTGTGCAACCTGTGGTTGGTTGGGCCTTGTGGACAAGAATTGGGCCCTTTCTGTTGACCAATGCTGGCTGCAGATGTTGCAGTTTTCAGTACATCTAATCCACTTGCTGAGCATACTTCTGAGACATAATGGTTTCCCCGAGATTCAGAAAACTGTAGTGGGTCAGACTGGCAGCAGACCACCAAACAGTGACCATGACATTTTTGTGATGCAAGTTTGGCTTTGGGAAGGGCTTTGGAGCTTCTTCTGGGTCCAACCACTGAGCTGGTCGTCGCTTGTTCTCATAGGAAATCCACTTTTTGTCACACGTCACAAGCCGATCAAGAAATGGTTTGCTGTTGTTGCTTGTAAGAAGAGAAGACAACACTTCAAAATGACAATTTTTTTTTGATTTTCAGTCAGCTCATCAGGCATCCACTTATTGAGCTTTTTCACCTTTCCAATTGGCTTCAAATGCCAAACGACCATAGAATGGTAGACGTTGAATTGAGCTCTGCAGCAACTTCTCATGTAGCTATAAGAGGATCAGCTTCAATGATTGCTTTCAATTGGTCGTTGTCAACTTCTGATGGCCAGCCACTGTGCTCCTCATATTCAAGGCTCTGATCTTCTTTGCAAAACTTCTTGAACCACCACTGCACTGTACGTTCGTTAGCAGTTCCCAGACCAAATGTGTTGTTGATGTGTGAGTTGTCTCCACTGCTTTACGACCCATTTTGAACTCTAATAAGAAAATCACTCAAATTTGTTTTTTGTCTAACATCATTTCCATAGTCTAAAATAAACATAAAGTAAACATCAAGTAATAAGTCATTACCAAAAAAAATAAATAAAGTGAGAAAGGCACATTAAAATGATGTATAACATAACCACATTTATTTACGAATGTATTACAATATCAAATGGCAAATTTCAACAATGCTATAACCACAATTACTTTTGCACCAACCTAATAAATCTTTGTATTCTGTCACATGTGAAGTGAGGATAATGGAATTGTTTTGTATAAGTAAAAGAAAATGTCATGTAGTTATTTTTGTTGTTAAACAACATACCATGAATAATTGGAAGGCAGGGACTGTGACCTACTTTTCTTTTCATCTTATAATAATGTCTATTAAGGTACTTAATCCAGGTTCTCTGAAAAATGAGTAAATTAATGAATCTTAGCATGTCTATTTCATGTCTTCATAAATACACAATTTTAAATGGAATGAATCTTACTGCTCTAATAATAAGTATTGTTTGGTAGCTAGGCACTCAATAAACATTTCTACTTTCTCAAAGCACGTAGAACTGAATCAAAATCAATGATCAAACATAAATATTCCACATCACTAACAAAAAGAATGTGAATAAAAAGTAGCATTACTTGTTCATTCACTGGAACCCCTGTTGCATGAATACTTTGCATGAGACACTGTGCCAGTCAATATGCTAGCATTGTTCTTGACGTTGTTTTGGACATTTGGAAATTTCTGTTCGTCTTCATGCAGATAAATTCATTGGTAATATTTTTTTTTCACTTGGACTTGAAAACCTGTAGAAAAAGCCTATAGAAATACAGAAAATGCATTACAGGGTAATAAAACAAATCAACTAGACCAATAAGGTCTGTGTTGTGAATTTTAGAGTAATTTTATCTTATCATGGACACATATAGTTTAACACATTAAGTGCAAGTACCGAGTTTAAAATAAAAATACAAAGACACTTCCAACAGCTCCCCAAACTCCTCATTCCTCTGTCCTGGAGGCAAATATTTTTGAATCTTTCAATTGCTTAATTTAGCATTTTTATTTATAACTGTTAATTATTATCAAACTTCACGTTTCAGTAGAAATATGGTGGTTACTTAGTTTTAAATCTTCCTATCTTTCCTAAAAACTGTAGAGATAAATATAGAGGAAACACGCAAGTACATGCATGTGCACACATGTACACACCACATGAAGGGTGCTTACACTTATTACATTGATTGACTTCATTTTCTGGTAAGTGATGGATTAGCTCTTCCATGATGCTATTCCTATGTTTACCTTGTTTCAAATATCCATTACAGTTGCCACACAAATTTTAGTTAAATCGGTATTGAGTAAACATTATCATGCTTTAATCTGGAATGGTGCTATTTAAGCCTATTGCACACTTGTTACCCTGTAGCCTCTCTTAATTATCATCCTGGAAATTTCCTTTGAGTCTTTCCTGTTTCAGGGCTTCTGTTTTCTTCTTGCTATTTCTTTCTCTTTCCTCACTTATTGGCTTGTGTTACTGGAGGGCATCCTTTGGTAAATTACTGTAAAAAAGTACACAGGGAGTATATATTTGAGATTTTTGATTGTCTGAAAAATATCTTTATTTTCCTCTCACATGCTTGATTGATAGTTATATTACATTTTTAACACATTACTCTGATGTCTTTTTTTCCTTCCTGTGTTACTGTTGAGATTCCCAAAGCCATTACGATTACAGAGCCTTTGTGTGTGACATGCATTTTTCCTTTCAGGATTCTTATGTCTTCAGTGTTCTGAAATTTCATAATGATGTTATTTGGAATGAATTTATTTTGCTAAACACTTAGTGGATCCTTTCAAACTAGAAATACATGTATTTTAGTTCTGGGGAATTTTCTTAAAATATTTGTTTATTTCTTCTCTAGCATTTCTCTGCTTTTGCCTTCTAGGATGCTCATTATTCAGATGCTAAGCTGCCTGGAACAGCCTGCTAATTTTCTATTTTTATTTTCTTTGTTTTATTCTTTAGTCTAGTAGATTTTCCTGATTTTATCTTCTAGCTCATCCACTGCTATATTCATTTCTTCTATTCTGTTGTGTCAGATAAAGTCCTTTGAGGAGACAGAAATTACATCCATTTTTTGAATAAAGGGAATTTGATAGAAAAAGTTGTTAATGATCTGTAAGGTTGTTGATTAGGTAACTGAAAGGGTAAAAAGAAAATTCACAAAGTTAGTAGCTACAGGAAGTGGCTACCACCCTTAGTGCTTAAGGAACAAAGATAAGAGGTTAAACTAAAACTTAGAAATATACAGGAGGAGTCTACTCTGATCTCTGACAAGGAGATACTACTCAGGTATCTCTGAGTTTGAAGGAGGGAACTTATGAGCCTATGACTGAGACCTCCAAGGAGGGGACATTGGTGGACTAGTACTGATGTCTGATGTCTCTGATTGGTCAGGGCATGATGAAACTAGTTTTGCCAGTGTGGGAAGAAACTGCAAACTATTAATAGATTTAAGTGCTGCTAGTAGAAGAAAGAGCTGCCACTGGGGTGAAGAAGCATTGTTGGGAAGCAAATGGGAATAAGCCCTTTGTCCCTGCTCCAATCTCATGGCTCCCTCTCATATCCCTTAGTGACAGAGCCTAATGGGTAGCAGCTGGCAAAGCAGAAATGGAGTTCACAGAGTCCCTGTTTCAGCATCAAGAGCAGGTTATGGGCATATAGGTTTGGAGATAAGAAGCAATAACTTAAGAACTTACTATCTTCTGAGCATTCTTTTTTTTTTTCTTTTTTTTTTATATTAGTGTATTATGGGGGTGCAAGTGTTAAGGTTACATATATTGCCCATGTCCCCGTCCCCCTCAAGTAAGAGCTTCAAGCATGTCCATCCCCCAAACGTTGCTCATCTTGCTCATTGTGGTTGTGTATATCCATCCCCTCCTCCCCCCCCTCCCACCCTCCTGACACCCGATAAATGTTACTCCTATATGTCCACTTAGGTGTTGATCCGTTAATACCAATTTGCTGGTGAGTACATGTGGTGCTTGTTTTTCCATTCTTGAGATACTTCACTTAGTAGAATGGGCTCCAGCTCTATCCAGGAATATACAAGAGGTGCTATATCACCGTTGTTTTAAATAACATTCTGGTTTAATGTCATGGATGTAGTATTTTCTATCTCTTTGTAGATATTGAAGTTTTCTTCTCCCTATATAGTAGCTACTCCTCCAAGTTATATACACATTCTTTTCTTTTTTCTTTTTGTTCTTATTTTTGTTATTTTTTATCATCCTTTTCTTTCTCTTGTTTTCTTATTTAGCATATTCTATGCCAGAAACTTTCTGGTGATACGTGGATATCTCTTGTAATTGAGAGACTAAAACTCTGACTATGCGAGAGGAGCTTAACAAATTTAAGCTTTATTTTAGGTTGATCTGAACAGGAATTTCTTAGGGAAATCATGGTGAGATTATCTTTTAGTCTTTACTTTCAAGCTAGTTAATTCCCCTAAGGACTCTTCCAGTCTCCTGCCTGAACCATATGTAACATTCTGCCACTGAGACCAGTAGGGAAAGAGTTCTGTTATCTAATCATTCTGATAAATCAATTATTACCCATCTGCCTGCTTTAAAGACTTCTTTTTCTTTTTTTCCCCCCCTGTTTTCCTCTAATTTTTTCAATCTAATCCTTTGGGTGTATATATCATGAGAATACATTCCATGTATTAATATTATAATCATTGTACTATGCCAGTGAAACTTTCCATTTTAACACAGATGTTGCACTGTTATATTTGAGCTGTTTATTAACAATGTACACAAAAATGATTTCTAATGAAGTACTAATCATTTTGCTGGAAAACATAGACTGATAGAATCATTGCCTGAGAATAATTTTATTCTCTTTTAACTTTAAACACAAGTTGCCTAAGATAGACATTTCTTATAAGAGCATTGTAAAACACTGAGCATAGAATCTTAAAATACCCCATGCTAGAGGATTTACTCTATTTAAAATTTGATTTAAACAAATAAATAAATAAAAACACTCTATAGAGTCACCTAACTTTCAAATTCTATGCTGCTTTGAAGAGTAAGTTCTATCTGAGTTTCTGTGCACACTGCAGATAATCTCTGTGCATCACACAGGTTATGAAAATAAATGGTCAAAATTTTATCTCAAGGATGTCATCATTAACCAAGACTGATGCCTTAATAATGCTGTAGATGTAATTATAGTCTAATTTGGAATTGAATTCCAATTAGTTCTTTTGTAAAGAATGAGCCATTATTATCAAGCAATAGCAGAACCTCAAAAATCTCATTTGTATTTGTTTTCAAATCGATAAAATGTGGTTTCGGCTTCTCAACACTTTAATATTAGATATCTGTTTTGAGATTAGCTAGAGAGTGATGTAATTGAAGAACAGTATTGTTAGTATTCAATGAGCATGCATTTAGATTTTATCCTACAATGATTCAGATATATGTAAATTCTGGGTGTAATTATTATGGGTTTACTTCTTGGCTTACATGCTCTTCTTAGATAGTCAAGTACATGGCTTGAATCACACCTTTCAGAAACAGTATTAGAGGCCGGGCGCGGTGGCTCACGCCTGTAATCCTAGCACTCTGGGAGGCCGAGGCGGGCGGATTGCTCGAGTTCAGGAGTTCGAAACCAGCCTGAGCAAGAGCGAGACCCCGTCTCTACTATAAATAGAAAGAAATTAATTGGCCAACTAATATATAGAGAAAAAATTAGCCGGGCATGGTGGCGCATGCCTGTAGTCCCAGCTACTTGGGAGGCTGAGGCAGAAGGATTGCTTGAGCCCAGGAGATTGAGGTTGCTGTGAGCTAGGCTGATGCCACGGCATTCACTCTAGCCTGGGCAACAAAGTGAGACTCTGTCTCAAAAAAAAAAAAAAAAAGAAAGAAACAGTATTAGATATGATACCAAAGAACAAACTAGTTACTCTAACTTGACATAATACCTAATCTACAGCAATATAAAATACCCACAAATACTTTTATATAATGATTAATATATAATATTTATTAAAAGGTCAATATGCATCAGACACTTGCTAAGACTTTTCAGTATATTATTGTATTTCATTTTCACAAGAAAATAGTGACATTTATTTTGCCATTACCCTCAATTACACAGATGAGAAAAATAAAGCTTAGAGAGCTTTGATATCTTGCCCAAAATGTAAGTAGCTTGAAAACAAATGAGGCAATACTAGAGAGTCCATTGTAGAGTCTGTGATATAAATCAGTGTACTATACTACAGTATGTATTTATCTGAGTATAGCAACTTATGTGCGTGTGTATAACAATATCTTGTTTTATCATCACCATTAGCACAATAACCTTGCAATGGTACCATCTGTCATAACCAAAATAATGAACCCACAAAGACGTTCATGAAATAATCCCCAGAATCTATGAATATGTTAAGTTACACTATAAAGGAGAATTAAATTTGCAAATGAAATTAAGGTTGCTTATCAACTGACCTTGAGACGGGGAAATTATCCTAGATTATCTGTGTGGGTTCAAGGTAATCACAAGGAGGGAAGTAGAAGAGGGAGAACCAGACAGAGGGCAGAGTGAAATAGACTTGATCCAGTATTTCTGGCTTTGAAAATGGAGCAAGAAGGCCATAAGCCAAGGAATACTGGTGGCCTCCAGAAGCTGAGAAAGGCATGGAAATGGGTTTCCCCTTAGAGCCTCTAGCTAGGAATGCAACCCTGCTGTCACCTTGATTTAAGCCCAGTAAGACCAATTGAAAACTTTTGAACTAAATAAGTGTGAGATAGTAAATTTGTGCTGCTTTAAGTCAGTAAGTTTGTGGGAATATTACAGCAGCAATAAAAAACTAATATATCATCTTAAAAAGGAACAATAAAGAACTAAAAAGTACTCAAGAACAAGCTTCCAAATTCAGTTGCAGTGCTGTCTTATGAGGAAGTAAGGCACTTTATACTAGTAAAAATGTGTCTTGCTTTTTACATAGTTGGCACAATATTTACATATATAGGATATTGTAACAGACTTTACTAAAGCTGCAATTGAAAAGTAAGACATACAAACAAATTCTCTGCTTTTAGCTTATCATTTAGCAGTTGTGTGACACTATTTGTGTCCAATGGGCAAAGCGTCCTTTTAGAAATCTCCAAAGTTTACAGTTTTTTTTTTACTCAATCTATAGAATAATTTCATTAAATCATGCTATAGTATAAGAAATAATTATAAATTGTTTTTTTCAACTGTCTATAAGCAATTACTGTAATAATGCTCCATAACAAAATACCTAAAAACTCAGGGACTTACAACAACACGTTATTTCTCATTCTTATATCTAAGTATAGGCCTGTGCAGTTCTGTTGCAGGCTGCAGGTCCATGTTTCATTTGGAGGATTCTGTTTCAGCCTACAAGTTGAGTTCATGTTTTCTCCATGGGTCTCATTCTGAGCCCAAGATAAAGGGGCAGCGACTATCTGTAGAATATTTTCCTCATGATTTCAGTCATAAGCTCCCAGATGGGTAAGCAGAAACTGGTGATGTCTCTTTAGTTCTCGATTTGGAACTCCCACACTGTCGCTTCTGCCTACTTTCCATTTTCCAAAACAAGTCATGCTGTCATCAAAGCAAGTCATGCTGCCCAAATCAATGGACAGGGCAGTATAATCATTCCCTGGACATAGATGCAGGGGAGGGAACAAATATGAGCTAAACAATGATATAATATACAATACCCAACATTAATAAAAATGCATCTTTGCTAAAGTATGAATTATTTTTATGATTTTTCAAGTATTGATATTAATTATATCATCACTTAATTATCTAGTAGTAGATGTCTATTCAACCATAAAAAGTTTGAATGTTGCAGTGAATTAAGCCAAATTTTTATATCATGAATTTTATTCAAAATTATACTTAAGATCCTCAAAAAAAAGCATCCCATGTACTTTAACACTTTGGAGAAGAACTACTACAGATGGAATGGAAATGGCCCATTTATATGTGTATCTTAGAATGACCATGCCTCTCTTCTAAATGGCCTTAAAAACCCACAACTATAATTGTACTTGGAAATATTATAATGAGAAACTAGTTCTGGAAGTGAAATATTGTTTTTCAAGAAGTTCTTTTTAAAAACGACTTCCTAAGAATTCAGTATAATGGCCAATTACAGTTTTTGATAGTAGAGGAAGGTCTTAATTGAATCTTTGAACTGTAGAAATTGTGTTGTAATGCAACAGTTTCTTTTCTATATAGGTACCAAATAGATCTATTTTAATAAATTATGTTTAGTGCTTTTGAATATATGTTAGATTCATCAAAAATGTTCTCTGTAATCTAAAATTGGCTACTCTGCTAACTGTTTTATAAAGCTATCCAGCTAATTATTTTGCTCTCATCCTAACAAAGTATTTTACAACAAATGACAAAGTATTTACAACACTTGGTTTAGTCACAGATTGTTCCTTTTGCCCTTATTATTTTCTGAGCCTGAAATGACTACCATCCTTTCTATTCTTAGCTATTAATAAGTTTTTATTATCCTTCAAGATTCAGTTCAAGTACCCTCTCTTCAAGGTAGTGCTATGAATCTCTTGGTCTGATTTAGGTATCCCTCATCTTTATTATCTTAATAACTTGGCATAAATTTTAGCTTTTGTCAAAATGTGTTGTACTATTTACGTATGTGTTATTTTCACTAGAATTGAGTTCTGTGAAAATAAGAAGCTATGCTTTGTCAGTGAGCCTCTATTTGTGTCACAATGCATAGTAAAGTGTTGGCCTTTCATATATAATACTATTATCAATTTGAAAATAACTTCCAGGCTTTATGTTAGGTGCTTAGAGTTAACCATAGGCCTGTTACCTTTTCCCTTAACACCTGGACAACAGGGGATGGGTGATGAATTACATCTACCTACTTGTCTTATAAATATTCTTCTGATCTGTATTGCTTATTATGAATAAATAATAAACGTGGCTGGCAGGAGAACAGAGGTAGTCAAATGAGCATTTTCTCATTTGTAGAATTAACAGTGCATAAAAACTCAGAGTCCCAAAACTCTAAAAAAATCATTGTTAATTCAATAGCAAAATGTGTCATAATTCACAGAAAATGGACAACTGACAACTTTGAGTTGCTCCAGAGAAAGAATATTTTATCTCATCTTGATGCTTACCTGTATTACTTGAATCATTAGTATAGTTTGGTCCTAGGTAAAGACTATTATTAGTGTGAGCCTGATTTAATAATTAAACCCTTTAGAGTTAATACAAATGCAATAGCTGAGAAGGAAAAGTGTAGATGGGAGTATAACTATATCATATTTTTAAAAGTGTCTACTTTAAGGGCCTAATTATAAACTAAGATAAATGAGGAGTAGGATTTGAGGCCTTTCAGAGCACATAGATGGCAGAGAGGAAAAATAGAAGATAACAGAGCTTGGAAAGAAAAGCCCGATCCATGAAACTGGGATGTTAAAAGGAAATATTCAGGTTAATAGGTTCTGTGGGTTTGAGAATGAGAAATAGGCATGGATATATTGTAGCAGGTATCAGAGGGTGATTTGATATGACCTTGAATATCACCCACAAGCACAAAACAGTACTGCTGTCTAATCCCAGTGAGATTTTTCTGAGTTGCAAATTGAAGTGGTCAATTATTTAATTCCTTTTTGTTCCATTCTGAAAAACATACTATAATGCTTACAGTAGAGGAAGTGGGTGGATGGAACAGAAAAGGAATAAAAGAATAAGGAGAATAATTTAATTTTGTTATTAACTAATTTTTTAAAGCTGAAAGTATAGCTCACCCATTTTTCTCACATACATATATTTTTTCTTTTCAATAATCTTATTAGATGGGAAAAAAAACCTCATTATAAATTAGAAATGTCACTTTTCTGTTCTCTGTCTTCCACCTACACAGATAAAAAACAGCCTCTATTTTTTAGTTTTAAAAAAGAAAAATACAGAGTATTAGGAAACCCCGTGTTCATAACCCAAATGTAGTTTCCATTTGTTTCATTTCATTTATATTTAGTATAAAATTCCTAGAAAATTGAGGCAGAATGAATTTTGAAATTCTTTGGCTTTGTCACTGACCATGACTCTAAAAGTAAAATTATGAAGAGAGCTAGATAGATAATATATGAGTATATGATGACCACTGTAACCTAAGATCAAATCTTAAATTTGGATAATGGTATCAGAGAAATATGCTTGACATAGACATATTACTAGTTCAGAATTTTAAAACTTTATGTTTTAACATAGTGGCTTTGTTTCTGTCCTTGAAACATCATTTGCAAATCAGGTTTGCAAATGACAAAGGTCCAATTCAAATTATTTTATGCAATAAAGAAACTCTTTGGCTTATATAACCAGAAAGTCTAACTAGGTTAACCTTTTTTCTGCTACTGCTTTTAGCCCTTCATCCTTCAGTGGTGGCTTAATTCTAAGGCATCTATCAATGGAAGCACAAGAACCATCAATGGCCCAACACTTACCTCATTATTGTTTGCAATGCTAGTTCCATGAAAAGTGTCACAGTGGGATCTGATTGGTTAGCTTTTGGTCATGAGTCTATTTTAAGTCAAATCATTTTACTTGAGAGTTATGGTGTCCTATTGGCTAGTATCAGATTATGTGCCCTCACCTGGATTTTGAAGGTCCAGTGAGCAACTCTTGAATCACCTGGACTGAGAATGGGAAATTTATGCACCCCCCCAAATTTTTGAACAAATAACACATTTCTGTTAGATATTCTGCCAAGACCAGACATCCCTACATCCTTTAAAACTTGTCTTATAAAATATTTATTTTAGAGACAGAGAGGAGAAGCCTGGCATATACTCTTTTTTTTAGGTTATTAAGTATGAAATGTCTGATTTCCTTAAGTATTAAGTTTGACAGTTGATATTTCTGACACTTTTTAATACTTCTTGTTTTATGTTTATTGTGAAGGTACATCCTCAGTCTTTCAAATGCACGTTTTGGCTTGTGATCATTTTTCACATTTTTTAGAGCAATTTTTGTGAAACCATGGATAAAGTCAAAAAATCATGTTATTTTTGAATATAAGTTCCATCATGGAACCAATGCAGCACAGACAGCTCAAAATATCAATGAAGTGTTTGGGAAGGATGTGGCAAATGAATGCAAAGTACTTAGATGGTTTGAGAAGTTCTGTTCTGGTTATTTTAATCTTGAAAATGAGCCATGTGGGCGACCTGAGACCAAGGCGGATAATGATGAGCTGAAAGCTGTAGTGGAAGCGAATCCATTTCAACCTACACGTGAATTAGCAGCAAGGTTTGTGTTACTATTCCAACAATATTGAACCATTTGACACAAATCAGCAAGGTAAAGCAGCTGGATAGATGGGTTCTGCATGAATTAAACCAACATCAGAAGAGAGATCATCTTGAAGCTTGCCTTTCTTTGTTGTCATGACATAAAGGCGAACCATTTCTATACCGTATTGTTATGTGTGATGAAAAATGCATTCTTTTTGAGTTCATAAAGATGAAGTGCCAAAACATAGTCCCCAAACCAAATATTCATCAAAAAAAGCCAATGGTGTCTGTTTCGGGGTCCAGCGCTAGTATTATCTACTACAATTTCATGAAACCTGGTGATTCCATTACAACGGATGTCTACTGCAACCAATTGGATGAAATGATGAGAATGCTTGTGATTAAACAGCTGAGATTGGTCAATTCTTGATCATGTGTCGCACAAACAATGCTGCTCATACTACAGAGGCTGGACTTAGAAACTCTCTGTAATCTACCATACTCACCAGACCTTGCACCAAATGACCACTTCTTGCAAGGCAAAATTTTCTGTACTCAACAAGCTGTGGAAAATGCCTTTCGTGATTTCATGTTCACTCGCTCTCCGGGCTTCTTCGCTGCTGGCATAAACGAGCTACCGTTATGATGGCGAAACTGTTGAAAGATTAGGCACATGCTTTGATTAATTTTAGTACTGCTTCTTGTTTGAGATATAATAAGCTACTCTTTTGACTTGAAATTGGACATTTCATATTTAATGACCTAATGTAAGTTGAGTCCAGAGCAATAGTTTTCTTTTCTCCTTTTACCTTTGTTCTGTAAAAGTTATGAATTTAGATCTGTGTAGTATTTTCTTTCTCCCTTCCCTTTCCTTGCCTTTCCTTTCATCTGCACTCCTTCCTTCCTTCCTTCTTTCTTTCCTTCCTCACTTCTTTCTTTCTCCTTTTCTTAAGTAATACATCTTGTTTGAGATTATTTAATGTAGATTTCAGAGACACATATGTTATATTTATAGGAAATAAAATAGATGAGAAAAAATGAAGTCAAGATAAATTAAGATGGGAAAATGATAAAGGCAAATAGCAAGACTAGTTTTAAAAATGTGTTGGCTGGGCGTGGTCACTTATGACTGTGATCCCAGCACTTTGGGAGACCAAGTTGGGAGGATCACTTGAGGCCAGGAGTTTGAGACCAGCAGCAACAGAGTGAGACCCCTATATCCCAAAACAAAACGACAGCAACAAAGTCTTAAAATAGTGAATCTTTCCTCATGTAAATTAATATATTCTGGATTATGAGCATTTCATCAATACAGTCAAAGAGGCAAACTAATAGTTACATAGTTACATGATTCAGAATGTACTAAGAAGAAGTCAAATAGTTACTCAGAAGAAATACAGCTACTCTGTTGCGCGGGCTAGAGTGCTGTGGCATCAGCCTACCTCACAGCAAACTCAAACTCCTGGGCTCAAGCAATCCTCCTGCCTCAGCCTCCTGAGTAACCGGGACTACAGGCATGCGCCACCATGTCCAGCTAATTTTTTTCTATATATTTTTAGTTGGCCAATTAATTTCTTTCTATTTATAGTAGAGATGGGGTCTTGCTCTTGCTCAGGCTGTTTTCAAACTCCTGACCTTGAGTGATCTGCCCACCTTGGCCTCCCAGAGTGCTAGGATTACAGGCGTGAGCCACTGCACCCTGCTTTATACAGCTATTTCTGATTCAGAACAGGGAGCTATTTCTTTTAAGGGTTCTCATAGAGAGAACACTATATAATGTAATGCACAGTATTGTCAACATTTCTCTGATAAATGAAGCTGTTAGATTCATAGAAGTATTTGGGCTTAACATTCTTCTAATAGCATAGCTATTGAATTTATGGGAATAATACTTAGAACTACATCAATATAAGTGAATGTCATTAAATGAAATTTCAAGTCTATAAAAGCTGTCTACAAAAGGGGTTAATAGAATGTGGGTCAAAATGATAACAGGACTTGAAAAGACTGCATTTTCTCCTAATGCCTGTAGTGAGCTATTATAAATTTGTAACTATGGTAGTGATATTATCAGATTTGATTTTTAAAAGTTATCCCATTAGCTTTTGGGAGAATGGGTTGGGAGTTGACATTAGAGGTAAAGTCATAATTGTATTAATCCAATAAGAAATGGAAAGGGAGAACTTCTTGTCAAACACACTTTTATGCACTCAATTTCATTCCCTCTGGAATACTAATCTACTTCTTTCTAACTCCTTCTTATTCTTCATGCATTGGTCTGTGTCATCTCATTTAGAATTTGTTTTTTAATTCTTCTATCTCTCTCAAAAATCAGGTCCCACTCCTCTGTGACTCCTCCTTACCTTGCACACACATTTGTAGTATATTCATATGTTTTCATTTATCTATATTTCCCCTTCAGAGATTGTATCTTTGATTTCTGTGTATATTAACCCAAGGATATAATATATAATTTTGAATAAATGGATAACCACAAAAATGCATAAAGATAGAATATGTTAGTTATGTGAAAGCCTACTGAGCCTGTCAGTTTCACATGTTAATGAATAAAACACAGCAGCAATATTATTTAAATGATGTGTATGGGTATTCAAGCTGGATAAACATAAATACATAGGCATAGTTTCAATAAATCACATATTCTAAACTTATTTATTTTAAGCATGTCCTATTGGGAAAAAAAATACAGATTCAAAAATTTGCTAGAAAGACAAAAATAGCTTCATTTTACTTTAAGAAACCAGGTAATTTTTTTTAAGTAGGGTACCTATGGCATGGTGTCAGAGAAAACAAATTTTTTCTTAGCAATGAAAAAATAAGTAAATAACAGTGCACCTATTTCTTGATTTTCAACTGAAGCCACCAAGTTTTTTCTTCTACCACCTCAGCTATTAGCTCCTTTAAGCCAAAATAACTTCTCCTATTACTTTATGTATCTGAAAATGCAAACTTTCATCTGGCAAACTCATTCTTACAATTTAGTGAATCAAAGTATAATAGAAAAAATAAGCAGAGTTTATTGCATACCTTTTTAGATTTTCTAATGTTTCTCCTACATTTCTTTTCTTTTAGGCTGGTAGTTATAGTGGTGACATTTAAGGACATTTGGAGATGAGCATATAATATTCCAGGTAAATGATGTAATTGGACTGGCTTATTTGTACCTGTTCAAGTGCCTATGGTTGCATCACTTACAAAGACTATTGATTATAACAATGAATGGAAGTGTTTTACAGTTCTTCAGTGAAAAAATGACTGAGCAAGACAGCCATCTACTTTTTAGAGACTGTATTGATTAATCTCTGTCAACATCTATAGATTTCACCTTAAACTCTGCCAGTTTTCCAAGGATATTTGGCACTGGGTCTTAAGCAGACAGAGCAAGAGTGGTGAGACTTTGACATATTCTTAAATTATAGTGATTCAGTTTGGATCTGAAAGATTGTGTAGGAATATAAAAAAAGGTAGATAAAAGTGAATGCCAGGAGACATGGAGGTTAATATATTTTATTAAAATTCCATCATTATAATACATATCTCAAGAATATTTTCTAATATTTGAGAATTATATGAAATGAAATATAAAGTAGTGCTATTGATATTTTTATCTATAAATTAGGAAGTTAATGATAGAAACTTCATGCAAAAGACATTAGCCATGTTCATAGAAACAGATTTTATTTCACGTTACACATGAAAGTTATTTTTTGAAAAACTAGATAATCAGTGGGTGTTTCATGTTTTGCTTGTTTATTTAATTACAACTATCTTTTTAACTTAGAAGTTTGATATTTGGTTCCACTTGTTAGATTTTTTTTTTCCTTCAGTAAACAAAATCAACTTTTGAAAAACTTTGTGGAAGCAATTGTTTACTTGGTACTGCTGGATCCAGAAACATTACTAAGAAAATCCTGTCTCTCTCTGTGGGTATTTCCTAGGTTAAATACAGGGAGCAGACAAAATGACTTTCCATTTAGGAGAGTGCTTTAATTTTCTTTAATTTTCAACAGAAAATGTCAAGCCTCCCCCAAGCTATGTGGCATCTTAAGGGGAATCGTACTGCATCTCAGTGAAAAAACAGAATAGCTGTGTCCCCAGAGCTCCTCTGTGACTAACTTAAAATCCACTGCCATGTTTTATAGCCCTAAAAAGCCAGACATAACCTAAATATTTGTACCCCCATAATATGCTTAAATAAAATAAAATAAATAAAAAGTGAAACAGCTATTATTTTCATTACTATTAATCATCATTATCTGTTTATTATCCCACAAATATGTATTGTTCTCTGGCTTTGTACCACTCTCTGCTATGAAGTAGGTATGAAAAGGGAACCCAGAGGGACTTGTTTCCTGCTGTCATAAAGCTCATATAATAAATGTGCTTATCTTTTATTATTATTCTAAAAAAAAATAAAAGCCAGACTGAGGAACACAACACTTATGTACATTTGTCTAAAGAAGCCTCTCCTAAATACATTTGACCATGGGAACTTTTACTTTTGATAAACATAGTTTGGGACACCTTGTGTTCAGCAATGGACAGAAGAAAGATGAGTCAACAAAAAAGAATGAGAAACTTCAAAGGAGGGACATTCCCAGTGGCCAAAGTTTTATCTTTACTTTTTCCTGACACCGGAGATGTTGATACTGTTCTTTCCTGCCATGCAGAAGGGAAGATGAGAACAGGGACCCTAATGCATCAGTGCTGCGATTTTTGTCTTTAATTGCAAATTCCAGTTGGAAAAATATGGTCTGATGTGTGCCTTGAAATCTTAACATTTCTCTCTGAGAAATGGAGTCATTTGAATTTATGTCTGATTAATTCTTAGAAGGAGAATCAGGGGTAAGGGGGAGCAAAATAAATTGAGTTCCCTTCAAAAACCAAAAATAAAAACAACATCACTGTTATATTATATTACCATTTATTGCTAAGACTGATTCCAGATATTTTTCTAGGTATTTTACACATGTTATTTCATTTAGTCCTCAAAACAAATAGATGAAGGAGGTATTATAACTATTTTATAATGTAGAGCAGAGCAGAAATAAATTAAATTGCAACAAACAAAAATCTTTGAATGTCTTTTGAAGTAGCTTGAGTAATTTACCAAATTCCTTCTTGGAATTACTAAGATAGCTTCACCATGTTATTAAACCGAGGTGAACATTCAGTACCAGACAATTTTTAAAAAAGAGCTCTTTTAACTCAATGTGTTGTGGATACAAACAAAACAAAAACCAAAGAAAGATGTGATAACATTTGCCCATCTTTTTTTAATTTCCTGTTTCAATTCTCTCTGAAAATAGTAACAATAGCAACAGCAAATGGCAACAGCACCACAAATAAAATAATACATTTTGAGTGCTTCTTATATTCCAGGTCCTGTTCTATGCTCAAAGCCCCAAGGAAGGCCATTCTTTCATCCTGACATTGTTACTCAGATTGAACGTGATTGGTGATGGATGCAATGTAACAATCCCACCTCTGTTTTGTTTGTTTGTGTTTGTTTTGCTTTTGCTTTGATTTGTTAACATGGATTACGGCATCTTGGTCATGTTAATCATAAATTCTTCACCTGAATGAAAATATAGCTTCAGTTCCCTGGTTTTTTAGTAAAATGATTTACTTTTACAACCAATGAACAATTCTTTCTCATCCATATAGTAAGTCATTTTACCACTACACATGGTATTGAATCAGATGAGTTTCAGTTTGAATCTTGGTTTTGTCAGACACTTAACTATAATCTTGAAGCAGAAGATACAAGCTACTTGTATCTTGTATCTACAAGCTACTTTTACTTTATACCTCTGAACTCTCTTTTCTTATCTGTAAAACTAAGTGGATAATGCCATCTTAGAATTCTTGAAAGAACTAAGAAAATAATTATAATGTGTGACCAGCAGTGGACACTACATGAACAATAGAAATGGTTATTTATATAGGTCATTTTTTTGTTTTAATCTATGAAATTCACAAATACAACTTGAATTGGTAGATGAATATTTTTATCAGAGATTTATAATTATGTGTTAAGTGATTTTTGCCAAAACTTCATGACAGAGTAAGTAATGATTTTAGAAATAAGGTTATAAGCTAAATGCTAATTTGCGTTACAATTCTGGACCCCTGAACAAAACCTCAAGTACATTGTATCATCTTTATTATTTCCCATATCTCTAAATATTGTTGAATATGCTTGTTTGTAGTGAATTAAAATGTCTCAAGTAAAATACATTTGTATATTTATGTACCCATGTCAATAATATTCTATTTACAAACTCATTTTGATACAAAGTGAGTTTGACTTTTTCTTTTATGATTTTTTTTGCTTTTAGTTTTATTTCTTTTGTTATTTTTATTGTTTTAGTTTGTTATGATATTCAGAACCCCTGTGATATGGAAAAGGAAAGCCAGCAATAGCAGATAAGTTTATTCATAAAACTGTCTCTATGAGGAGTTGTTGGGTCCAGTTTTTTCAGCTGGGGCATGTGTTCTCTCCTTTGTCCTTGAACCCCTCAAGACTAGATAGGAATTTGAATTGTGGCAAAGCCTTGTTTTCCACATAACCACAGTTATTTGGACCAAGGGAAAAATGGCAGAAGCCAGAAGTGTGGCTTCAGGCACAAAAACTTGGTAACTCTCTACAATAGCAATGTATATGGCTGGTATTCCAAGTGTGTTACCAGTTAGTATTGCCAAGTGGGAAACAAAAGTTTTCTTGGATGACTAAGGCTCCAGACTGAGAAGCCCACTGCCATATATTGCTATAAACTTAATAGTTCATTAAGTTTTAGATTCAGTCCTTGAGGTTTTCTCTCTTCATTAAAATCCAACACCATGATTTGCTGATTGTCATACACTCAATCTGATAATCATTGATAATCTTTAAGTAATAGAGTCTGTGTATCTAAATGAAGGAGAATTAAAGGAGTTTTGAAATAATAATAATTTTTAAGATATCCAGAGATAGTACTGCTATGCTGAATACATAACCACTTGGCCATAACTGAGCAAACTTTGAAGTCCCTATCAACCAGATTGGTGTCTCTGGAGAAATATCATGGCTTACATATTAAAAGCATGAAGTCAAAATGCATGGATCAAAAGTCAGGCTTCACACCAATTACAGTATCTGTGTGTCCTTACAGGTTTAAGCAATGTTAAAATGTACTCATAATAGTTATTTGCTGCTTTAAGTTTTATGTATTTGAAAAAGCATTCATTGAGCAATACTTTATGTTGCAAAAACCACCAGGTCATGTCACGCCTCTGCTCAAACCCTTTTAATGGCCTCCCACATCATTCAGAATGCATTTCAAACAATTGTCACTGGCACAAGGCCTATGTGACCGCTGACTGCATCTCCCTCCACTCTCCGGATCCTTCCAGAATTCTGGCCATCCCAGCCTCTTTGCTGTTCGTCTGACTCACACACATTCTGTCTGCTCGGAGTCTCTACACTCGTTTTCCTTCTGCCTGAAACTGTCTTTCCCCCGACTATCTACCTGGCTCATTTTCATTTCCCTCAAGGCTCTGCCCAAATGTCATCTTCTGGAGAGGCCTTCACTAGCCATTTTACTAAAAATGGCATTCCCCACCTACCTATCCTCCTTCTCCAGTCATTGTCCCCCAACCCTGCTTTTCTCTTCACAGAACTAACCACCACTAACACTGTGCTTAGTTGATTCGTAGCCTGTGTCCTCCACTAAAGTGTAAGACCTATGTGGGAGGGATTCGCCATTTTTGTTCACCGCTATATCTCCCCAACTAAATATTGCCAGTAGTATAGAGCAGGGCCTCCAGAAATATTTGGTGAATGAAAGAATGTCAAGTCTAGTAATAAAAGTTTTGCTTACAAAAAAACCCCCACATATTTTACCTCTTTTGTTTTAATTTTGTAATCTGTAAAATAGAGATGATAATAATAATTACAGGAACTTTGTAAGTATTAAAAATACTAATATATATATATACAGCACTTGGAAAAGCACCAGGCACAGAATATTCATTCAATAAAAGTTTATGGTTATTGTTGCTGCCGGTACCCTAAACCAACTGAATAATCTAAAACAGTACCAGATAAGACTTTCACTTTCCTTGGACATCTGCATTTAATGGTTAATTATATGACCACAATAATTCACTTCATTCTAATATTTTAGGTGAGTTTTGCAATGTATTAGACTTAACATTTTATTTACTTTTTTTTTTCAATATGACTCAGTAGACAACATTTGCCACTTGGAATCCTCTTCACTCTCTCTCCTCTGTTTCTCTTTATTGGTTGCTGACTTACTGTCCCTTTGAGTCACTGCCTTCTTCTGACCCCACTATACAAAAATATCCACATGGTAACTAGGTTAAAGGTTCTCTCGATTTTCAGTCTCTCAGGAGAGAGCATACTAATTAGGTATTAAACATTGAGGGATTGATGGCACTTGGAGGTGAATAATATGTGACCTCTGGGTTGCCAAATCTTTGGGATATGAGCCATCTCCATGTGTGCATAAAATATTAATGATATTTAACACTTTGAGTGACTCAAACCACAACTATTAGGAATATATTTTGAAAATGTTTGAAATATTTTTGCAAAAACCTTATATCTATATATTTGGTGATAGTTTTCTCCAAAAAAATGTACATACATTTTCGCTTATTTTTTACATTCCTGTACTTATGACTTCCCCTTATCCAGTCACAGGCATTCATTTGACTTGGGACAGATTAGATCATTAGAACAGGAATACAAGGAGAAATCAGGAATTAGCTTTTGAAATTCAAAATCAACTTTCTTTGAGTTAAAAACATGATAATAATCTTAAAAGGCAGGTGTATTAAGAGAGAAAAGGATTAATTTTACTTAGGTTACAGTAACATTGAGGTATGGGCTTAGAAGACTAGCTCATAGAGTTATCACATATTTTAGAGAAGATAACCCTTTTACCTTACTGAGCTGTTAATTTTAGTTTCTATAGGGAATAAGAAAGATAAGACCCAGAGAAATCCATCTTATTGAAGAAGTGGTAAGTCTACCCTTTTCCCCTAGTGGTTTATGAGAAGTAGAAAAGAGTGGTAGTAGGAAAAGGTTAAGCACAAGTGTCTTAAGTCTACTCACAATTGGGCAGAAACCAGGGAAGGGGGCATTTTAGGAACACCAAGGTAAATATGAGATATCTTGAAAACATCAGGGGCACAAGAGGTATAATTCCCTGGGTAAAGCTTGTAGGAACCTGAAAGCCTAGGATTAGCTGAAAAGCCTCTCTAGAATAAATCCAACAATCTGCAGAGTGACAGCACATTGGTAGTAAAGGGAGATGGCTAGATAAATAAGTCTCTTTCATAACCTCAGTTTCCCAGCCTGGATGTATGATAAGTATGACCAATCGAGAAGACTCATAGGTGTTAGGAGGCTCAGTGAACCCAAAGGCAGACAAAGGGGCTGCAATGTAGAGAGAAAAATGGCTGCTATCATGGATTCTAGATGTCAGATCCCTTTTTGGCTCACAAATGCCAGCCATCCTGAGTCTATCAGAGAGATGAGCAAGAGGGCAATTTATGTCAATCATCAGACTTTCCTTACCTGGTCAAATGAACAATCCACAGAGTAGGCAGGTATGTAACCCAAGTAGGAATCCACATAGGGCAATCAAAACCTTCCTTGGGGTTTTTGTGCTGGAGACTGATCATAAAGCCATTAGAATATAATCTAGGTAAATATTGTTCTTCTAATATTTTTGTTTTCAACCTGGTTGAAATTGAGTTTCCTTCTTTGTAATCAAGGAGTCTTCTGAATCATTGAAATGAAAGTGTGTGTACAGAATTTGACTTAGGGGAGGGAAAGATAATTTTCAATGTGATTATCCACCTCTTAGATTGGCACGAGTTGAAAAGTGATATGGACAATGATTTATTGCCTAATTTGCTTTATTTTCTGAGAAAGTAGTGTATGAAAACCTCAAGAAAGGAGTCATAATCTTATTTCTTAACTGGATCCCTATGAGCAGTTAAAAGGCTGTGGCACTAGAGGGTAATAAATCAGCTTAATATGGTATTGACTAATGGTTTTGTGATTTTCAAAGTGTCTGTATTGTTCTAAATCTTGTTAGGTTTTTACACGGCATTGATATGATTTCTTTTTGTAAAAAAGAATACGTTCAGAACTTATTGGTGACCTTCCAATTTCATTTTTCTGCTCAACTGAAACCATGGCAACCTGTGGATAGTGCATTTTATTTTTTTTCTATGTTAAAGGGATCTCAATCTTCTTGGACTAGTCTTTCAGATAAAATCACCTTTACTACAGATTTATGAGGGGCATATTATCCTAAATCTTAAAATAGATTCCAAATATATTATTTTGCATTGTTTAATATAACCTAAATTTAAGTGGTTAAAAATGTATAAGAAGTTGATTTTTTTCAATTCAGTTTTTAAGTTTTCAGAATATGTATTACAGAACAAAATTGTAATTTCTTTAACATGACATATTTTCTCTTTCCTTGTTAAATGATGAGAAGTAAAAATAAGATGAAATGATTAAATTCTGTAGCATGGGTCATGATCCAGTTTAATTACAATCTGAACCAGGGAATATTTTATGTGAATTATATGTGAGTGTGTAGCAACTTCTCAGTTGTGCTAAAGCAGAAAAGAAATTTTATTTAGTTTAAGTGTAAAATCAATCTATGGGAACTACTTTCAGAATAATACATGAAAAAATTTGATAATACCAATTGAAAAAGCAGCATTATGATATTGCAGACAAAACCTCCAGCTGGGAATTAAGATATCTCAGATTTGGATGTAATTTGGTTGACCATTCAGGAAATACCAAATTCTTGCTATATGCCAGACTGTACTACAAATTGGGGTACAAAATGGTGAACTAAACAAAAAGGTCTCCAGCCCTCTTGGAGTCTACTGTGAGAGATCAACAGTGTTGACATTTATGAAGGATGTTGTTTGGGTACAATGAGAGAATAAAAGGGGCATTGAGGTGTAGTATGTTGAATAATGCTTCCCTCCAAGGATGCCCACATCCTAATCGCTGGAACCTGTGAATATATTACATTACATGGTTAAAGGGACTTTGCAGATGTTATTAAATTAAGATTTTTTCTTTTTGAAAGATAGGTTCTCACTCTATTGTCCAGGCTGGAGTGCGGTGGTGTCATCATTGCTCATTGTAACCTCAACCTCCTGGGCTCAAGCAATCTTCCCTCCTCAGCCTCCTGAGTATCTGGGATTATAGGCATGAGCCACCATGCCTGGCTGACCTTGAGATGGTGAGATTATCCTGGATTGTCCTAGTAGGTTCATTGGGTCCTTATAAGAGGGACAAAGGAGGGTCACAGTCACAGAAAAAGATGTGAAGATAGAAGTAGAGGTCAGAGAGGAGAAGAGATGCTATACTGATGGCTTTATTGATGGCTTCATGCTTTACTGAAGATCGAAGAAGAGGCTATGAACCAAGTATTCTAAGTGATCTCTAGGAGTTGGAGAAAGCAAAGGAATGGATTCTCGCCTAGAGTCTCCAGGAAGAATATTGGCCTACTGACACCTTCATTTTAGTCCAAAGAGACCCGTGTTGGACTTCTGACTTGCAGAATTGTAAGAAAAAACTGTGTTGTTTTATGCCTCACTTGTGTGGTAATTAGTTACAGCAGCAATGGGAAAATACTACCACTGGAGAGCTCTTTGGAAGTAAAAATTAATTTTGGTTAAATAACCTGATATGACTCTATACATAATTCTAAATGTAGATAATGGATTTTAAGTCAATAACTTCTCTAATCACAACATTATCAGAGACACAAAGAGTGAAAGTATGTATACACAATAGTGTTCTGAGTATTTCCTTCCTTCTTCTAAGTGACTCACTTTGATATATTCCTTTGGCTCTTGATTTCTCTTCCACATATGACCTTCTTGTTCATAATTGTTCATATTCAATGTTGCTTCCAGTATTCACAGTTCTTAAGATCACTTCTTAATCTTTCTGATTTGTTTTCCACTCTCTCTTGCCCCCATCTCAAACCTTTGTAAATATATATGCATTCATGTATGCATACACATGCACTCTTAAATACATATTAGAAGGCTTTTCCATTCAGGTAAAAATATAGCAAGAGTTCCCAGCATTGTCTTATTAAGGATTCATATTTTGTTCTGGAATTAAAACAGATGCGTATTTTCTTTTCTTCATTCTATTTTTAATGATTTTCATTCAGTGATGCAAACAAAAAAAATACCTTGCTGAGTGAAATAAAAACCAAAAACATAAAAAGAAAAATGGAAACATCATACGTAGTGTATAAGTAGTATGTGTCTGGGGACAATCAATGTTCTTTCATAATTTTTCTATAAGGACTACGTAATAAATGCAAGCCTTCAAAAATGGATTCCTTGGTAAATTGCCTTGTCTGTAACTTCTTTACCTCTTTTTAATTTTTTTATTCCATTTACTGATATATTCTGTGGATCTCTTGGTCTGACAGGTTTTTTTAAATCACATACTTATGATCTGAATCTGAAAATCTCAAAAACGATGCTACCCAATGTGGTCAACTCTCAAAAATTAAAAACAAAATTAGTGACACTGTCTATCAGATGAGCCCACGTATAAGGTTGTTCATGTGTATGACCGGAATGTTAAAACAACTATTTCCCTCCAAAAGCAACTTTACAATGTATTATGTATGAAACTCATATACCTTAGAGAAATTTCCTGCATAGAGATTACTCTGGGGTATCTCATTCAAGGAAAGAATCTCCGTCATACACATAGATTTGAAAATAATTTTTGTCTGGAGTAGAATAAACGATTATATGACTCTTTGCTCTTTAAATTAATGGTACCAAGCAATCTGTTTTTCTTCCAATTTACTAACATGATAGCAAAAACTTCAATGATCCCTTAAAGGTGGGAGAGAAAAGTTGTGCAATTTAAGAAAACAATACTTTTGAGGGCTCTATGAATCCTTCCACTATAACTCCCTCCTTTTTTATGCTAGCCTCTTTGCCCTTTCATTGTTGTCTGTTTTCTTGAGTCACTTTGCAAACCAGGATAAGATGTTCCTGGACATCTTAAAGTTCCAGAAAGCATGTTTAGTATTTCACAATACAAACACTTCCTCACCAATGGAAAAACCTTCTGTTAATTTGCAATGTAGAGAGAAATTAAGAGTTTATTATGCCCATATTGCAAACAGAACTTTTTTTGGGTATTTGATATGATTAGGGATTTATTGTCACTTATTTTGACTTATCCAGACATGGTATTTTAAAGATTTAATGTTTAGTCTTTCTTTTTATCTTTAAGAGACTATTATATACATTTGTAAGCCAAGAACATTAATTTTAAAAAATTGTGATTTTTTGAAAATTCTTCTGCATGCATGGAGATAGTAAAATGACCAGTTGTGAACAATCATGGTTTAAAATTTAGTCAAAAAGTAAACCATATCTTGAGAAGATGGCTATGCCTAAAGATGGTAAATTGTGAAGGACTAATTTGAAAATATGTCATACTCTTTTTCTTTTTTAATAGAGCATTTTTAAATATTAAATTAAAAGACATTGAAAGGCCCTATGACTTATTACTAATTTTCCTAGGTATAGCTGATATATATCACACCGCAGGTTGTTAAGGAGATGGCAAGCACTCTTAAAAACTAATTATTCCTTCAAAGGGTGATTTGTGGTGGTTTTCCATACAATGATTCTTAATACCAATCTGACTTTCTATTTTTTTAATAATAAAAATATTTTGCTTTGCATCTGTCTTCTACTGGCAAGACGAGTTTGAGTTTGCACTGATTTTTGGCGTATTTTCCTTCTTAATTGCCTTTCCAAATTATACAGCATTATTATTCACTGATTTTAAATAAAAGTAAATGGAGATTAAGCACTTCATCCCCTGAAGAAAGGGAATTTAAAATTCATTTTTAAATGGAAACAATCTTGTAAAGTCTATTAGAATATGAAAAAGATTTGTGTTGAACATTTTAAGAATGAAATTTATTTCCAGCATCTGTGGTCGCAGATTTCCTTAACTATTATGTATATTATGTATTTCTCTTATTATTTATGCTATCTTATAAAATATTTTCTATTGTTTATTGGTTAAAAATAGAAAGTTATTAAACTTGGTTTATCAAAGACAAAGTTCATAAATTCTATACTTGTTTATATAATTTTTCTGTTGTTTTTCCTGGATTTAAACAAGAGCAATTTTTGATTCATTTCTGTAAACATTTGCTTTTGTGACATCAATTTTACACAATACTTATTATATTTCATTTCAAAAAATAGATAAAGTAAAGATAGTGTGGTCCTTGGGTACTGCATACTTTTTTTATAACCACTAATATGTAAATTATATATAGTTTTTTCAAAATGTTACAATTTTTTAGAGTACCTATATTAAATCTTAGTCTTTGTTTATAAAAGATAGATAATTATCCTTAGCTGATTATCCAAGTTCTCATGAAACTCAGATTGCAAAAACTAGACTCAGTGGATACAGCCATTTTGCTCAGGAGACAAGTAGCCTTGTTATTTTGCTTAAAAAAGAAATAGGGAAGAAAGAGATGATCCCCCAACCTAGTCTTTATTTCATGCCCCAAAGATTTAAATTAACTGTTGGCTATGAACTCATTAACATTAATTTATATCAATTAAGGAAGAGTTTGTGGGTCAATCCAAATGCATTTAGGATCAGAAGATAAGGTCAAAAATTCAGTACCACGATCTAAGTTTTCTATTAATTCAAGAATATTGTAATCAGAGAGAGAATTATATTCTCTTGCCAACTTGGTGCCCTAATAGCTCCGTGGAGTGGCAGGTTTCTGAACCCAAAACTCTTGGAAAGAACAAAGAATGTATATAAGTATGTCATCATTGTGCATTTGTCTTAATGTGGATGTGGCAATATAAGGACTTGTCCTGTTAAATCCACCAAATTCAGTTTTATCTTTTTCTCTTAACACTCTTAATCCCATAACGTTTTTTCTATTCAAGCTGAAAAAGCTATAGCCCATTTTAGAAGGCAAAATTTTAGCTTGAGAGATGTTTAACTAAAACAGTCAAGTAAATAATTGAAGAGACGTACTTTTAAAATTGTCCATTCTAGAAACCTCAAAATCTTGTCAAATATTCATAGAATATTCCTAAAATGACATCATAGGCCATAAGGGAAACCTTAATGTGTTTCCAAGGAGGATTTTGTGTGGGTATTGTTGAATCACAGTTCAAGAAAATAGAAGCAAAAATTTTAAACTAAAAAATCAAAATAGGCCGGGCGCTGTGGCTCACGCCTGTAATCCTAGCTCTTGGGAGGCCGAGGCGGGCGGATTGCTCAATGTCAGGAGTTCGAAACCAGCCTGAGCAAGAGCGAGACCCCGTCTCTACTATAAAAACAGAAAGAAATTAATTGGCCAACTGATATATATATATAAAAAAAAAAAATTAGCCGGGCATAGTGGCGCATGCCTGTAGTCCCAGCTACTCGGGAGGCTGAGGCAGAAGGATCACTCGAGCCCAGGAGTTTGAGGTTGCTGTGAGCTAGGCTGACGCCACGGCACTCACTCTAGCCTGGACAACAAAGTGAGACTCTGTCTCAAAAAAAAAAAAAAAAAAAAAAAAAAAAGAAAAATCAAAATATATTGGGGAAAATATTTTTTCTAAAATCTTTTGGACCAAAGAAAAAAATGAAATGATAACTTGGGGCTATTTTGAATAAATCCAATGAATTTGCTATATGCTATATCAACAATCTATTGGGCTAAATGTGTGCTCAATAAAAAATTAAAATCATTGAAAATCTAATTTCATTGAATGAGAAAGCTAATAAATAGTGAAAAAAATTAACTCTCAGAAGTTATAAAAGCAATAATCAAATAAAACCAAGACAATTTGAAGACATAATATAATGATACAGTTACATACAAATTCATTAAAAAAGAGAGAAACGTTTTGAAAAGTAACCCAGAAAAAAATTGTTGAGTGACTCAATATATTTATTGTTGGCAAACTTTTTTTGTGAAGGTCTATGCAGTAAATATTTTAAGTTTTGCAAGCCATATGATCTCTGTGGCAACTACTCAAATCCATCACCCCAGCACAAAAGCAACTTATAGACAATACATAAATTATTGTGTGTGGCTGTGTTCCAATAAAACATCTACAAAAATAAGCAGCAGGGAGGATTTTGCCCACTGGCAGTAGTTGAACTGACCCCTGAATTAGACCAAGTATTTTTAAATAGGGATACTGAGTAGCTTTCTAGGGTGGCAGTAATATTCAGGACATGAACTATAAGTATTCCTTGAGTATTTATAGGGGAAAATAACCAAACCATTTTAGTATTAAAGGAAATAAACATATATCACAATATTTTACAAAATTTATATGTATTTGAAATAAAACATGTCTAATAAAAGACTTTATCCTTTTTGCAAAATCCCAGGAGATTGAATTCACTGATAATGGGCACTGGAAAAGTTTAATAAGCACTGAAAACAGTCTCTGGCAAGACTAAGCCCCAAAACCAGAAAAGGCAAACACACAGTATTAGAAAAGAGGAAAGATTTAACAACTTGGAAAACTGGTAGAGGAGTTAATATATTCTATCAAAGAAAAAAATATATATACGTATAGGATATGTAAACAAGAAACGCTATGATCAAGTAGGGTTTATTCTATTTATGTAAGAATAGTTCAATATTTGAATATAATAATTTGCAAATTATATGATTGACTATCTGAAAAATCCAGGAAAAACAATAGAAAAATTATATAAACAAGTATAGAATTTATGAACTTTGTCTTTGATAAATCAAGTTTAATAACTTTCTATTTTTAACCAATAAACAATAGAAAATATTTTATAAGATAACATAAATAATAAGAGAAATAAACTAAATAAGAAATATATATATAGTTATTATGAAAAATTTTAAAACTATTAAGAGACAAAGGAAGAATTGGCAAAATGGAGCCATGCCATGATCTTGATTAGAAAGATTCAATATTGCTAAAAAAAAGATCTCTAATCAATATCTAAATTCCAATCTTAATTGAATTACATTAGTATGTGGTGCTTAGAAACCAATTTGAAGATTGATCAGGAAGAATAAACATGGCATTAGCCTAGATAGAAAAATAGTTAATAACATTTGGCAGATATGTTGATGCACCACTGAGATTCTTTTCCATAAAAGGGTGTCCTGACTAGCAGCCAAGAGTGTGGTTCACAGACAGTCTCTCTCTATCTGCTAACTTTTTCAGGATCCATCTCATCGTTTGAGTTGAGCTCACACTGTTCTCATATTGGTCCCCAAAGAATCTTGAGCAAGTAGCTCTGACTCCAGTGTCACTCACCACCATTGCAACCTTGGTCTTTTCTCAGCTCACATCTATTGCTTTATAAGTAGTCTTGAATGAACATCTCAAAGAGGAAAAAAAATCTGGGCTTGGCCTGCTGATGTCAATTCAGACTGTGGAACAATTCTGGAAAATATAATGAATGGCTTTATTATAGGCACTTTCAGGAATGATCTTGAAAGATTAAGGAGGGAAATTCTTCCCAATGAGTGGAGCTGAGAACAATACACTGGGTCATTCACTTTATTTAAAATAAGAAGTGGCCAGAAGTTACAATATAGAGTTGATTCTCAGTATTTGTGGGGGATTTGTTCCAGGATCCCCAACCCCTGTGGATAACAAAATCCAGGGAGGCTCAAGTCCCTGATATAAAAGTAGTTGTTATACCTCATTGTTTAGGTAGTAATGATAAGAAAAAAGTCGGTACATGTTCAGTACAGATGCAACCATTCTTTTATTCAAATATTTTCAATCAGCGCTTGGTTGAATCTATGGACATAGAACCCACGGATATGGAGAGCCAACTGTATATGTATGTATTAATGGGCAGTGGCAAACAACCTGGTCCAGCTGATTAGGGTCATAGGAGCAGAAAGTTTCAGAAATAGAAGACAAGAACATCTGGAATAAAGGCATGTGGGTGGGCATAGGAATGGAAACTGAGAATATATTTTATCACATGTTAATGCCCTCCAGAAAACATCCTCCACTGAAGATCCACTAACTAGCCAAATAGACAAAATGACTCATCTTGTTGATTTAGCCACACTTCAACATTAGCCATCCCAGAACTTGGATGATGGGCTCTTGAATGGAGTGGTCATGGTGGCAGAGATGGAGGGTAGCATGGGCTCAAGACATGATATCCCTATTTAGCAAAGCTGATCTGGCTATTGCAGCCTCTGGATGCCAGCAAGAGAAAGCAACACTGAGCCTCTGTTAGGATACTATTCCTTATGGAGACCCTTCTATCCTGGAAGAAACAGTGGTTTATTCTCTCAAGTATAAATACCAATTCTGGGCATGGAATTTTATTTCTTGTCCACAATGTCTCAGCCAGCAGCATTATTGGTAACTATTAAAATGATTATTTAGATATACGAGATCTGTCCAGAAAGTACCCAGCCATTGTTAATATAACAACAATGGTTTTTGCGACATGGATGTAACCTGGTAGCCAAGGTGAGCAGGCTATAATGCACATGTGTGAACATGACGACTTCATTGTATGAGTCAGTGGGGCGCTAGATGCCATTGAGTGAGCGTGTGTACCGTGTGGCCACTGCATTCAAAATGACTGAGCTAGTAGAGCAATGAAACAACATCAAATTTTGTGTTAAGCTTAAACATTCATCTGCGGAAACTTCGGATAATTCAGAAGGCTTTCGGGGACAGGGACGATGTAATGAATGCAGCATAAATAAAAGTGTGGCACAAACACTTCAAACATGGTTGAGAATCTGTTGAAAGTGATCCACGCTCTGGAAGGCCTGCAATAAGCAGAACACCTGAGAATGTTGAACGTGTAAAGGTTAGGTTAACAGACGCTGGGAGAACTGTGTGAGGTCCCAAGGTGCCTACTTGGAAGGGGACTGAGGTGCCATTGTCTTACACACAATGTTTCTTGTATCCTGTCTCTTCTTCAACAAATGTCTCTATTTTACATATTACTTGGCTGGATACTTTACAGATAGACCTCATATATTTAGTAATATAAAAATGTGATTTATGACAAAGAGTATGAAATTCCATCATCGTTCAACTATATATGTATGTATATGGAAAAATTATCCCAAATTGATTACAGCGATGATCTGAGTGGTTGTGTTTTATATGGATTTTTTTCTTCATTTTTTTCCTTATGCTGTAGGCTAATTTTTCTATAAGGACATGAAATATCCTATAATAAATTTTGTAAATTTAAAACACATTAATATGCTAAAACATCATTAGTCCCTAGTTGAACAGAGAATCAGTGAGTATCATAAGATTAGTTCCATTTCCTATGTTCCAGCTCCTATAGTTACTCATCTTGTTCTCCAAACACAGTTGTTATTTTTGTGGAGCATCTCCACATTGACCATTAATTCTGTTAGAGCATGTTGGATGTCATTTTTACATTTTCATCCAAAACTATATTTCTGGGTCCATATAAAGAATTATAACTAAATAAATGGGCAAGGGGTGAAGTTTATAGTTCCTTCTCAAATATTTTTGGCAGGATAGCTACACTATTAAACGAAAATTCACTTTGCTTAAAAATATAGTTAATATATTTTTACCTTCTCTCTGTCTTTTCCAAAACAGGAGGAGCTGGTGAAAAATAAAGGAGAATTTTGTCAATTGTATATAAAGTAAGCAATACTCCTTGATGTGCCAGCGAGCATATGTCCCTGGGGATACATAGACTGCCTAATAGCTGTGAGTCTCTGTGACTGTTATCTAAAAGCAACATTCAAGTCTCCTTGGGGACAAAAGAATATAGGATATGAATTGCTTGTTAATTTGTGTCTATTGTCAACAGTATAACAAACCAAATGAGAATTTCTGACCTTGCATCTAATCAACTGACCAAACATGTTTACTAAACATTAGTATTTATTCTTCATTCATATATTATTGTAAAGAAAGAGATTAATAGCCTGTGTGCTCAGCTACATCTCATAGCTAAAATAGGCCTTTCATGAAGATTTTACAATCTATTATTTTAATATTTTTCTTCCCTTTATCAACTTTGCTTTATTTTATTTTTTAATTTTTTACTTTTAACTGATATGGATATATAATAGTTACACATGTTTATGGGATACATGTGATATTTTGATACAAGCATACAATGTGTAATGATCGAATCAGAGTAAAGTTTATTTTAAAAACAGATTTTTTTTCCTCTCACCATTTTTATTCAATATCATACTGGAAATCTTAACTAATTCAATAACCAGAAAGAAAATAAAAGATACATCGAGTGAGAAGGAAAAAATAAAACTATCATTGTTTACAGAACACATGATTGTTTTTGCAGAAAATCCCAAAGATTTTTTTTTTTTAATTTCAGGATATTATGAAGATTCAAACATTTTGGTTACATTTTATGTCTTTGCCTCACCCAAGCGAGGATTAGAGGCATGCCCTTCCCCTCTACAATGCTCACTGCAACCATTAGTTGTGAGTTTACTCCCCCAACCCCCAATCCCTGGAGAGATTAAAATAACCACACATGCTAATCATACTTATATCTTAAAATCTGAAGGATTGTGATGTAGAATGAAGACATAGAGGGTTTTTATAAGCAAGTATAAAAATAGACAAACTCCCATTTTTAGGTATATCAGGAATAATCTGAGAAATGTTTCCTCACTAAAATGAATATATTTAATATATTTTATTAAGATGTCAACATTAATATAACATGTACTGCCTAGATTATTTGGTTATCATGATGCAAAATAAATATTTCCTCTTTCACATTGATCTAACTACCTTTTCTCAGACTGAGGACACAGTTAAAGACTGATTTAATGAAGGAATCATGCAAATAAGAATATGAAATTAATCATAAGTATTAAATATAGTTCAAAGGGCTTAAATATTTTCATATTTTCAGAGTTATTGAAGTTTTAATCAATTTTAGAGTCTAGTATGTAATAGATTCAAATATATTTTCTAAACATATAATTTGGTTAAGTGTCAAATCATGATAACTTAATATTGCCATATATTACACAACTGGAAGGAGCATATTTTGCTTACTCAGGAATTTTAACTCTTTTTTTATCACTTCTATCAATTAGTACCAAGGTGAGTACTGCATAAATTAATAGTACCAGATGTGTGTGAAGCCTTGTAAAAAGCATTGTGATTTTAGTCAATACATTTGAGACTTATTTGGTAAGCTGGAAGAAAAGCTATATCAGCAAATTATAAAATTCTATTCACTTTATTACTTTGTTCAGACAGGATCTGTCTAATACTCTTTTCAGAATAGCTGCAGTTGAGTTTTGAAGGAGTAAAAATAGCAGAAATAACTCCTAATAGAAAGACCAAGCACAGGCTATTGTGGAACAGGACAGATACATTTCTAGAGACTGAAGTATTGAACTCAGTTTCTAGAGAGAGGAATCAGTGCTGCTTCCTACCTCCTCTCAGCAAACTCCAAAGAGGTATAGGTAATCCAAAGGGTCAGTGTATTGGGTCAATTTAGGCTTGGCTATAGATGGCCAATAAATTCAAAATAACAGTGGATTAAACAAGAGTGAAGCTTACTTTTAAATAATAGTTGAGGCAGTTGTTCCAGAGATTACACAGCAGTTGCAAAAGCCTATTCTGCAGTGCTGTCATTCTCACATGTGACTTTTTCATTGTGGTCAGTGGCTGCTCCAACACCAAACATCACGCCTCCTTTCCATCTAACTGTAAACAAAAATGAGAAGGACTCCTCCTTTAAAGAAGGATTACTCCTTTAAGGAAGCATCTCCTTCTTTAAGGAAACTTCCTAGAATTGTCTCACATCACTCCAATACATACTCCATTGTCCAGGACTTAGTCACATGGCCACACCTAGGCTGCAATGGAAGATGTGAAATATAGTTGGTTCACTGTGTACCCAGACAAAAAGCCAGAGTTTCACTACTATAAATAAAGTACAAATAGCAGTCCTTGAAATAGCCACAAAAATATTCAGCCTGTGATGTCTCTTCTTGAGACCAAGGCAGTCTTAAGGTAGATGTATATGTAATTTTATAGGCAGGAATGTGACAGCACAGAGTAAATATGGAGCATCTCAAGTGGAGTAGCATTATTCTTTGATGTTAAACAATTTGCAATACTTTTATATTAAACCAAATGCAATTATATAATGGAGTAAACTGTAATCTTTACATGATAAATGGGAAACGAAACAAAATTTTACAAGTTCTTTCAAATAGCTTAAACTTTTGTCTTTCACTTTTAACTACACAAGTAGTTGTTCTTTTGGTTTTATTTTATGAATACAAACCTAATCATATTATATAACATGCTTTGATAACCACATAAAGTATTTCAAATAAAGAAAGGGAGTAAAGATGCCAAAACTCAAAGATATTACCTCTGTGAGGGGGTAACATATCTGGAGTATTAAGCCCTGTTTAATATGACAAAAAAGTTGATGTTCTTTCCTTAATTCCACACTGCTTTACTATATCTCTCATATGTGCACAAATAAGCTTTCAAACATATTTGTGGAGCCTTCTTTCTATTGTAATCTGTACAAAAATATATAGTTTATCATTACCTTTGAATTTTATTTTCAAAAAGTATAAAAGAAGAAATAAAAATTACACATAATCTAATCCCCAGAATATATATTCATGTTTTACTCTTAGTATCTAAATTTGGAACATACTGTTTTATTCTAAATTTTGTTCTCTCTCTGTAAATATAATTCCAAATTCTTTGACAAAATCCATAAAGATGTTTTATAATTTATTTGATGGATGCCCATAGTTTACAGTTAAAGGTGATTATTAAAATTTACTTTTGCTAATTATATTCAATGACATCTCTGTAAACAATGATTATTATATAAATTTCTATGTATGGAATTAATTACAAGATAGTTGTTTTTTAAGAATTTTGATGATTGATGAAAAAAATCAACCCTCCAGAACATTTTAATCATTGACTTTCCCAGCAACACAAGGCAGTGCCTATTATACAGCACCTTCACCAATTAGATATGGAAATGATTAATTAATTATTAAAGTTTCAATTTGTTATTTGATAAAGTAATATTCTACTCTTGCTTTAATTGACATTTATTTAATTATTGATGTTTTCACATGCTTAGATTTCTTTCTTTTTTTAGTTATCAATTACAACTCATTTCCCAGTTTATTGTTGAGTTTATAATTTCCTTTTGATTTATTATGATAGACCATATCATATTTCTCAGTTATAGTAACTAAGTGATCACTCAGAAGTGACAGTTAATTTTATGATGTTTCTAGTCTATAACATAACAATTACAGAATCTGTGAAAAAAAAATCTTGTTTTTTCTCTTCAGTATGAATTACTAAATAGTGACTTACTTAGGCAAAAGACATGTAAAATTTAAGGATTTTGATGCATGATGGCAAAAATGACCCTTCAGAAAGTTCATATTAATTTATAATCCCCTCAAATTTGGGATTGGTTGAGCTGCCATCAAACAATTCTTTATATACAGTAAGTTCATACCTTTGATAAATTGAGAATATAAGAGTATGCCCACAACATTTCATGATGAGATCATGGGAAAAGGCAGCATTCTGTACGAGTACTGAACTGGTCATCGTGAACACTGACTGTTCTGACATTTTACACAAGTTGTTTCATAGATCTATTGATAAAATAAATGGGCTGGATCATATCACTTCAAAGTCCCTTTGCATAACTCAAATTCTATGTACCCACAAATATATTGAAAAACATTTTTATTTATTACATAGGGTCTAAATAAATTCATGATGAATGTGATATGATTAAAATATAGTTTACTTTCAATAGACATTATTGGATTGAAAAAAAATTTTTAAACTGGCATTTTATGGACCATTTAAGAAATAGGATGTTCATGAATCCAGTCTTGATAGAGATTCAATGCAACCATATGCAGAACAAAACTAGACCCCTATCTCTCACCATGTACAAAAATAAAATCAAAGTGGATTAAAGACTTAGTATAAGACCTGCAACTATGAAACTACCACAAGAATACTTTGAAGAAATAACTTCAGGACATTGGTCTGGGCAAAGATTTTTTTAGTAAGACCTCAAAAGCACAGGCAACTAAAGCAAAAATTGACAAATGGGATTACATCAATATACAAAGCTTCTGCACAGCACAGGAAACAATCAACAAAATAAAGAGACAACCTACAGAATGGGAGAAAATATTTATGAACTATCCATCAAACAAGGGATTAATAACCAAAATATATAAGGAACTCAAACAATGCAATATTCAAAATAATAATAATATTTCAATTTAAAAATGGGCAAAGGATCCGAATAGACACTTCTCAAAAGAAGACATACATATGGCCAACAGGCATATGAAAAAATGTTCAAATCACTAATCATCCAGTTAAAAAGGCAATTATCAAGAAAATGAAAATAACAGATGCTGGTGAGGATATGGAGAAAGGGGATCCCTCATACATTGTTGGTAGGAATGTAGATTAGCACAACCACTATAGGGAATAGTATAGAGGTTCCTCAAAAAACTATTAATAAAAATAAGACTACCATATGATCCTTAAAGTATTTGGAAGGATGGTTTCTGATTTTTCTCACATATTTTTTTTCTATTTCCGATGGAAACTGCTCTGTGCCTCTTTCTAGCATGTCCAGGGAAATAAATAGCTATATAAAGAGAGGAGATGGAGTTTTTGTATTTACACGATAGTGCATATATAACACCACACCCACGCACACACATACTGAGCCTACCAATGGACTCTGGTGGTTCCAGGTGGGCTCATCCTGACTCCTTGAGCCCTAGTACCCCCAGATTAGGCCCTCACTTCCCAGCCCTGCTCTGCACACCTTTCTTGTCATGTGGTCACCTTTTCCTCTTCCCACCTCTTCCCCTGCTCTTCCTCTTCCCCTTCCTCCTCTTCCTCTTCACTCCTTCCTTTTCCACAACTTCTTTCCCTTCTTTCACCTCTTTCCTTTTCTATCCCACTTCATTCTCCTTCTCCAAACAATGGGCCCCAGAATGATGCAGAGGGAAGAGATGGGTTCCAGCCTTCAGGGAGGATTCACTTAGTGAAGCAGGCATCTGTCCTCACTTCAAGGAAACCCCAACTGTAGGGAAGACACTTCGAAAAAAGGGAGTATCTTCAGTGAGTCATGACAGGCAAAACACCTTTTTTATGTATGCTTTACTGCAGCAAGACAGACTTCAGTGGGACACAAGGAGGAACTACATACACATAAAGGCAGCAAAAGAATCATTCTCCAAATTCAGATGCACATGGCAAGATTCCACCTCCCTTTAAGTTTCTCTCTTGCTCAAAACAAGCAATATTCTTTTTCACATGATTCTCACTCAATAAAAAATTGAATAATTAAACAAAATCAACAGAAGATAATGTGATAGTAATTCTTAATAAGCTTATATGAGAACATCACCAGCAAGCAGCAACAGGATGTGTACAAAGCATGACACTGTTCAAAGCTGACCCCTGACCCTGTTCACACACAGAGCCCTGACTCTGGTCACACACTGAACCCTGATTTCAGTCCCCAGCTGATCAGATCCCAGGCACATGCTCAGCCTTGACCAGGTTTACAAATTGATCCCTTACCTTGGTCATACATTGAACCCTGTTCTTGGAAACACTGAACTCTGAACCTGGCCATATATTAAACCCTGACCTTGCTCTCATGAGGAGATCTTGTCCAGGTGAACCACTAATCCTGGTCACCTGATGCGTCCTGAACACAACCACATGCTGAGCACCGACTCTGTTCACACACTGAGCCTGGACCCTATTTACATGCTGATCTGTGGTCACACTTTGTGCTCTGACTCTGGTTATGCGCTGACCCCAACATCAGTAGCACACTGACCCTGACACCAGACACTCTCTAAGACTAGAACTCACACACTGAGGCCTGATCCCAGTCATAAGCTTGTCATACACTGGTCATTGCCACTGTTAACAAAGTGAGACCAAAATGATGTCACAAGTTGAGATCTGACCTAAGTCACAATCAGAGCCCTGATGCTGGTCACATGCTGAGGCCTGAAACTTGTCACACACTGAGATCTGATCCTGGTCAGACATGTAGCAAACTCTGAGCTTTGAACATTGCCACTGACCCTTGTCACACCCAGGCCACACAACGTGTCCTAACACTTGTCACATGCTGAGATTTGACCTCAATTTCCTGACAAGCTCTGACCTGATCACACAAGACCCTAATCCTAGTCACATGATGAAGCCTTTCCAAGGTCATGTGATGAATCCTGACCCATGGAATTGTGACCCTTTTCAGAGCTGATCTGACCTTGGTTTCACACAGAGAGCTGACCCTCATCACATGCTGAGACTTGAAGCTAGCCACCTCTGAACACTGACTCTGGACTCACATTTATATTAAATTGAATCACCTACTGACTCCTGACTCACGTCCCACTCTGGGCCCTGACCTTGGATACATTCTGAGTCCTAACTCTGGTCACATGATGAGAATTCTCCCCAGTCAATTATTAAGCTCTACTCCAGTCACATGACAAGCCCTGGCACTGTTCACACACAGACTTTACCAGTCACTTGCTAAGCACTGAATCTGGTCATATCCCATATCCTGGTCACTTGCCAATACCAGACCACTGACACTCTGAGATGTGACCCCTATCACATGTTGAACCCTGAAGTTGTTCCCATGCTGAACCATGGTCCTGGTCACATTCTGAACTATGGCATTTGTCATTTGCTGAACTCTGAACTGATTACCCACTGAGCCCTGACATTGGTCACATGCTGAGCCCTAAATCTTGTCACACAATGAGCTCTGACCCTGGTTGCACACTAAGCCAAAACGCTGGTCACTTTATAAACCTCTGACCAGAGTTACATGGCAAGCTCTGAACATGGTCACACAACAAACTTTGACTCTGGACAAAAAGTGAGCTCCATCCTGACCTCATACTGAGCCCTGACCTTTATCCCATGCAGAGCTGAACTTTGTCACAATCTGAGCCATGGCTCTGATAATGCATTAAGCCTGACCACTGAGTCTTGATATGATAACACACTGAGCCTTGACCTTGTTCACATACTTAGCGCTGACCCTGGTCATATTTCAATCATTGGTCCCAGTCACACGCCAAGGGTTTAACCTGGTAACACACTTATCCCCAAACCTCTACATTCTCTGAGTTCTGACCCAGGTTGCAGTTGAGATCTGACTCTGATTACATGATGTGCCATGACACCAGCCATTGGATATGCCCTCAAAGTGGTCACATGATCATGAGCCCATTCACATGATGATCGCTGAATCTGATCACACACGGAACCCTGCTTCTGGTCAAACATTGAGCCTTATCCAAGTAACACACTGAGTTGTTACTCTGGTCTCACCCTGATCCTGGTGTAATGCTGAGTCCTCACATTTGTCATAAGCTGAAGCCTGACTCTTATCATTCAATGAGTGGTGACAACAGTCACACACTGAAACCTGAATCTTTTCTCACACTGACCTTTAGATCTGATAACAACCTGATCCTTGACCCTGGTGATCCCTGATTCTAGATTCTTGCTGAGCCCTGGCATCAGTCACAGGCTCAATATGTTCTGATCATATAATGAGCCCTGGCTCTGGACAAGCTCTGAGCCTCATCTTGGTTACCACCTATACATGTAATCTTATCATACCGATCTCTGGCCTGAGTCACTTACTGAACTTTGATCCTGGTAACATGATGTGAGAGCCCCCACACTATCCGTGACACTAGTCACAGGCTGAACACTGAATCTGGTCATGCACTGATGCACTGACAACAATCACACTTGCAATCCTGCCTCTGTGACCTACTGAGGCTTGACCCAGAAGACTTACTTAGCCTTGAAGCTGATTGTACACTGAGACATGATCCTAGTCACATTTTTAGCATGAAACCTGGCCATAAATATACTCTGACACCTGTTAGCCTGAAAACATTGAATGACTGAGCATTGAACTCAGTCACCTGTTGAGTCCCATACTTGGTCACACACCAAGCACCTACTACAAAACATGATAAAAAGTGACCCAGGTCATACTGTGAGTCATGACCCAATTACCCTATTTAATCCTATCCCCAGTCACATGCTGAAATCTAATTATAATAACTTACTGAGCCCATAATCTTGTCACATACTGAGTGCTGACCCTGGTCACACTCTGAGCCCCAACCGTGGTTATATACTGAGCTCTGATTCCACTTACAGCAGACACCTGACCCCAGTCATTCCCTGTTTCCAGTTCCCTGCTGAGTTTTGACTGTGGTCACCTGCACAGCAAATACACCTTCATCCTGATTCCAGTTACATTGTGATTCTTAAAACTGGTCAAACAAACCAAGAAATCAGTCACTTGCTGAGCCCTGACACTGGTCACGTACAGAGCCCTGACATGGGTCATACTCTGAACCCTTAACAAGGTCACAAAATGACTCTGGTTACATTTTTGAGCCCTGACTGCAATAACATAATGAGCCTTGATCATGGTCACACTCTAACCCTGATCACTTCTTGAGCTTTGATTCTTGTCACACAGAGCTCTGACCTTGGTCACACAATTCACATTGACCCTGCACACAGATTGGGTCCTAAACCTGGTTGCAATCAGTGCCCTGAACCTGGGAACACATTTAGCACTAGTGACACTAGTCACAATCAGACACTAGTCACAATCAGAGCCCTGAACTGAGTTATATCCTAAGTCCTAAACTGATAACTCAGCCCAGACACCACTCAACTCACACACTCAAATTTTACCCCAGGTGAAATCAACCTAAATGTCCATTGACAAATGAATGGATAAAGAAAATGTGGTATGTATACACAATGGCACATTATTCAGGCATAAAAATAAAATCCTGGCATTCGCAGCAACATAGATGGAAATGGAGGACATTAAGTGAAATAAATCAGTCACAGAAAGATAAATATTGCATGTTTTCATTCACATGTGGATGCTTAACACATTGACCTCATGGATGTAGAGAGTAGAGAGACGGGGAAGGTTAAAGGGCAGAGGGAAATGAAGAGAGGTTGGTTAATGGGTACAAAAATGCAGTTAATTAGAAGGAATAATTTCTAATGTTCCATAGCACAGTATGGTGACTAGAGTTTCTTTTTTAAAAAAATTTATTTCAGAATATTACAGAAAAACAAACACCACATGTACTCACCATTAAATTGGAGCTAATCAATCAACATTTATGTGCACATATGGAAACAACACTCATCGGAAATCAAGTAGGGGTAGGGGGAGAGAGGATGGAGAAATTCACACCTTATGCATATAATAGAGTTTATTTCAAAATAGCTAAAAGAGATATTTGGAATGCTGTCAACACAAAGAAATGATAAATATTAATTATCCCAATTTGACCATTATACATTGTATATATGTATCAAAAAACACATATACCCCCTAAATATGTACAACTATTATATATCAATAAAAAAGACAAAAATATTTAAAAATCTAATGCTACCTAATAATCATGAAGTATTTACATGTTTATTATTTTCCTATTGTACTGTGCTTTGATACCGTCTTTGTAGAGGTCTCTGAGCTATGACCTCCCCAGGAGTCTAGATCAATGTTCCTCAAACTTTAATTTACACAAAAATCATCTGATGACCTTGTTAAAATGAAGATTCTGATTCCTGGGTCTTGGGTGGGGCCTGAGGTGCTGCATTTCTAATGAGGTTCTAGATGGTGTCTAGCTGCTGTTTCTCTGACCATAGTTTGAATAGTAATGTTCTAGGATACTTTAAATAAATACAATTTCATAACAAGATTTTATTTTTGGAGTCACCAGATCATTCACTGATACAACTGAAGGTTTTAGTTTTCAGATATAAAATGGACTAATGCAACTTGATTATAATGTAGCTTTTTAATTTAGATATTAATATTATGTTTGAAATAAAAGAATGTTCTCAGTTACTTTTTTAAAGTATTAGTAAATTATTTTTGCCTGGGGAAACCCAGTCTCTAAATATCCTGTCATCCCTTGTGAGCTGGAATAGCCCACCTATACAACACCAGCAGCTTCTATGTATAGTACTTGGGTCCTGCTTACACGGTCCCTGCTCAGTGAGCCTTATGAACAAGGCAGGACAGACAAGCCAATGTCCTGTGCTGCTAGTATGGTATTGGTCGGAATCCCTGAAAATAATGTTGGCTTTATCCTTGTCAGACTAGGAAGGAACAATTTATATTCTGATAGAACATCACTTATCAACAGTTCTCTTCTGCCAGCATGAGCTAGTTCCTACATGGTGAACTATTTAGAAATTATGACCCTTTCATTCCTTTTCTACCAGGTCTTAGAAATGGAGGGTGATACCAGTAAGTTCTGTGAGTGTTTCTTAATAATAATATTAGCTTATTACTGTAATCTTGGGAGCTTTTAAAAACACAAATGCCTGGACCTAATCCTAGACCTTAGTAGTTCCTGAGCATGCAGCTTATTTTAATGATCTTCCTGTGGTTAAAATATGAAGCAGTGGTTTTGAATCTCTGGGCTAGAGAGGAAAGGATCTGTTCTAGTTCTCCCTCTGGAACTAGAAAATAGACATTAACCAGACTAACAGAGATGTGAAAATAACATAAGGGGAAAAAAAGACAATCTAGACTCACAAAAGGGATTGCCAGATTTAGCAAATTAAAATATAAGATGCTCTTTTTACCATTAATATTTTTAGTATAATTATGTCCCATGCAATATTTGAGACTAGACTTACACTACACAAGTATCCATTGCTTATCTGAAATTTAAATTTAACTGGCCCTCCTCTATTTTATCTGATAATACTATATACAAGGGTTGCCTCAGGTTGCTTGGGAAGAAAATATAGCTAAGAAATATATAGGACAGGATATATATCATTATAGATAATTAAAAGGATAATAAGTTGTACTGAGATTTAAAACCAATCCACTAGGAGAGAAGAAAAGGATGGATTCTTAAAGTTAGAATTTTGGCACTAGTTGCTTATTGATATTAAAGTGTTGAGTTTTCATATTTTAATGTATATAGCCTGGTTTTGTTTTCTCCTAATATCATAGTTATCAGTGTGAGGTTGGGAGGAGTTGCAACCTGGGCTACTAGCCAGATACTAACATAAAATCAGCACCCTCTTTTGATCTTTTAACAGTAGCCTAAATGTGCCTTGTCAGAACACATAATTATAAAGTGTTCTCCCTGACTCCTCACTAATCACCTTCCCAGTCATTCTCTTTAGTCAGAAAGACCTTCTTGACTTGGATGACTTTGTGACTCACAGTCAATAACTATGTTCTTATTTAGTTTATTACTGTATATATCTTTAGTGGATCATATGAAAAAAATAGAAATTGTTTGATTGTGAATGTGGGAGAGACCATGACTTCCAGATGGGAGATATCAGTCATTATTCAATAGGGAACACCTACATATTTGAGCAAAGAAGTGATAAAACGTCATTGTTCTCTCCCTAATGGTTATAGCAATCTAGTAGATGATAAAATGTGTACATATACATGAATGAATTAATGTATTAAGAAGGTATAACTTTCAGGGATTTGTGATTTCTTTTTATGTTTAGTTTTCGTTAAATGATATTTACATGGATATTTCAACTGTAAAAACAGAACAAAACAAAAACAGAACTTTTCTCACTGAAGGTGGCTGGGGAAGTTCTTGAAATCCGGCTGTCTGGGAATCCCCTTAGGTGATGCCTTGTAAATATACTTACTGCAGAGGCATAAATGATTCAAGAATTCAGAAGGAAGGGTTATTTCTGCTAAGGATTAACCTAGGAAGGCTTTACTGGGAAGCTGGGGTTTATATGTGACCTAGAAAAATAGGATTTTTTTTTAGAGCTAAAAGATTATAGTTTTATTAAATATAGGGACCTTAAGATTTCAGAATATTTAACTGTAGACAAAGGTACCAGAATGTTTGTATTGAAAGGTTTGTAGTGCAGTCAAACGCTTAGATCCAAGCAAGAGGATCCTCTGGCTTGTCTGGTGCTTTAAAGGGTTCCACATGTCATAGCTACACACAAAAATAAAGTTATTATGTCACACTTCAGTGGCTATGTTACCCAGGATCTGACGCTCAGTGTTAGCACGCGATAACATATACCCTAAACATCTGCTCTCATCAAACACTGTTCAGGCCCGAGGGAAATCCATCGCCCAGATCTTGTCATCAAAACAAAAGATGACTGCACTCAAATGCCATGAAGATTTAAGAGTTGGGCCACTGCCAGCATGGAAGATGAATGCTGTTCCAGAATTTGGTAAAGATTTGAGTGGCAGAGGCATTTATGTTAGAGAAAAGACAAAATAATTAGCTTGCTAAATTCTTTCCCTTAGCATGAATGCAAGTCAGTTCTGCTTAATGAAATATAATCTCCCAGCTGTATTTCAAAGTATCCCTTTTTTGCTTCCTTTAAAGTTCCATCCTAGGGTTCCAGAAGTACATATGAAATAGGGTGGGATTCTCCAAAGTTGCACGTGGGAACGGAGAAATACTTTACAATATTACATAATTTATATTACTCTTAAATTTGTACATGTGTAGACCTAGACACAACATAGTTTATATTAGTAAATGCATAAACATTAAACACTAGAATTGCAAAAATCTGGTTTTGTATAATATATTTAATGGATCTAATAATAATTTTAAAAGTAAATTTAAAACTCAGCTTTAAAAAATTTTGATATTCATTACTTACAAATTTTATTTTTTCTTCAGATTTTTAATGGGTATTGTTCCATTTTGAAAGAAAAATAACTTTTCATCAGAAGTCATTTTAATGTTTTGAGTTTTTAAATTTAATTTTCATTTTTGATGAACATGTATTCAAGTTATGTAAACTGAATAAAATTATGTTTAATTTCTTAATACTTTAGAACAATGTTTTCTAATAAAGTTTTCTGCCATGATGAAAATATTTTCTGTCTCATCCCACATGGTAGCTGGTAGCTACTAACCTGTTTTTATGTGACTGCTGTCACTGTGAAACTTTACCTTAATTTTAATTAATTGTAATTTAAATAGCTAAGTGTGATTGGTGGCTAACCAGTAGGGCAGCATGGCTCTAGAGCATTATTCTCTACTCAACACAAATTATGGCACAAATATGTTAAATAATTAGTGATTTTGCTGAAATAAAGGCAAGGAAAGTAAACTTTGTTAAATCACTATGTAATAATTGTGAATCTAAAACCCCTTATCCGCCGGGCGCGGTGGCTCACGCCTGTAATCCTAGCTCTCTGGGAGGCTGAGGCTGGCGGATTGCTCGAGGTCAGGAGTTCAAAACCAGCCTGAGCAAGAGCGAGACCCTGTCTCTACTATAAATAGAAAGAAATTAATTGGCCAACTGATATATATATAAAAAATTAGCCGGGCATGGTGGCACATGCTTGTAGTCCCAGCTACTCGGGAGGCTGAGGCAGGAGGATCGCTTGAGCCCAGGAGTTTGAGGTTGCTGTGAGCTAGGCTGACGCCACGGCACTCACTCTAGCCTGGACAACAAAGCGAGACTCTGTCTCAAAAAAAAAAAAATAAATAAAAAAAAATAAAACCCCTTATCCCATTATCAGAACATCCAGACATGTGTAAAATAATTATACTCAGCCACATTTAATATTTTGCTCATTTTAAGCCTTATAAAAACACAGCTTTTTTTGTACATATTTTTCAATGTATTCATATTAAAGTTTATGAAACTATAGCAGTCCTCCTTTATCTGTGGTTTCTGTTTCTTTGGTTTCAGTTATTTGTAGCCAACTGTAATCCAAAATTATTAAATGGAAAATTCCAGAAACAAACAATTCATACATTTTAAATCATGTACCATCCTGAGTAGCCTAATAAAATCTTGCTCCCTCTTGTTCCATCCTGCCCTAAATGTGAATAATCACTTCGTCTAGTTTGTCCATGGTATATATCCTCCCCACCCATTGGTCACTTAGTAGCACAGTATATATAGAGAGAGTTTGGTACTATCTGCAATTTCAGGCATCCACTAGGAGTGTTGGAACATATCTCCCACAGGTAAGACAGAACTAGTGTAGAAAGAGAAATCATATGTTATTTATTTCATGGCTTTATTTACATCTTTTAAACATTTAGACATTTGGTATATGGCCTTCCTTTTGCTCTTTTCCCAAGTCCAGAATAAAAGAGTTATAGAGGATAAGATTGAAGACATTATATTCTAGATGAATAGATTTCTAGGCCAATCCAGGTCTGAATATTATTTTAAGAAAAATTAATTGAGTATTAAAAATGTAGCTATATGATGCTATATTTTATAAATAATTATCTAGTGGAGAGTATGAAGGAAAGATTAGAGAAAGACAGGGCTAGAGAATGAACACAGGCAAAATTCTATGTGTGAAATGATAAAGGCTCAAAGCTCAAAGTGGTAACAATGTAGATGTGAATTTTAAGAAAAGAAGAAAATGCATCAAAGGAAGAATTTACCTGTTGTTCCTTGGAAATATTTCAGGAACATGGAAAAAGAATTAAGGCTGAAGATAATGGCATTAAATGAGAAATAAGTAGAAATTTTTAAGTCATCACCTGTGGCAAAGGCATAGTGTCTGCAGAGTCCTTAGATCAGATTCCAGTCTCAATTTTCAGTTCTCTGTGAAACTTTAAGCCTATCAGTTAAATTCTTCAAGCATTAGTTTTGTCTTCTGTAATATGAGAATAATAAGAATACATGCCTCAGTATATGACTATGGAAATCCATTGAGATAGAGGGGGGTGAAAGTGCTTAGTATAATCCTAACCACTGTGCGTAAAGTATAATGATAAGAAATCGCGCTGTATTTTCATGCTAATAATGATAATTATTATCCATGACTATATGGTTTGTCCCATGTTCAGGTTTGAAATATTCATAAAAATCATCCACTTGGTGGTTTTCTTTTATTTTTCTTTGGTTTTTCTTTTTTTTTTCTTTCTTTCTTTTTTTTTTTTTTTTTACCAATAACCAGAGAGATAGATTATTTTCTTTTGTTAAATATGCTAAGATTCTTTTGGATTTTAAGTCCATAATTTCTAAGGATTCCAAAACTAGGCAACCATTGCTAGAAGTATGACAAATATGATAAATTGTTCTGGAAAGAAAAGCAAAAATATTTTGTCATGCATTTATATAGGTCATTATTTTAAGAAAACAGGGGCAAGCAGACTATGAAAGAGAGAGAGAGATTTCTGAAGTACATGTTGTCCAGAGCGTATCACTGCATACTTCAAGAGGTTTTTAAATTAATAAATAGAATATTTTTAGTTCCCCACCCTCCAGAAGTTTTATTTCTTTGATCAGGATTAGTAAAATGGAAAACTTATGTCTATAATTCCCTATAGATCAAAACAAATCCATAAAGTCAATATAACCAAAGATGCAGAAGAAAATTCAATAACCAAATATTGGGATTTAAAAGGTATGCTATCACCAGAAATGACTTCTAGACATGATAGGGCTTACTATGTTCATCTTGTGGATTCACTGAGTTAACTACAGAGGTATTCAGATTACAATTAAAATTACAAGCCATGTTACAGTTACATCCCCAATTACAGTACCTTTAAAGAGATACTTTTTGAACATCTTAAGAAAAGTATGCTAACAAGAAGTCAATAAATTCATAAATATACATTTTTAATGTTACATATATCATCAGAAACTATTTGCTTTTTCAAAACATGTCATTTTAGGCATACCTATACATTTTAATAACCAAAAAAGCCCACTAAAAATCAACTTCTTAAAGTCATTTTCAATAATTGCAATATGCCTGAACACTACTACTTAATGAACTATGTACCAGATTATGCATTTTGTCTGGAAAAAAAATCATTTAATGCCAGTAACAGCCCTACGTTGTTATTTTTTCACACCACCCAAAAGAAAACGTACACTGACGTTTCAAGCTTGTCTATAGACGTTCACAGCTAAAAGTAATGGAACCCCACAACTATAGTAACACCCACCCACCTCAGGAACAAAGTGAATGTGCAGGTAAGGTCTGAGATTTTGACTTGTTCCTGATTCCCTGCATTTCCCTGATTTTCAAACCACCTTAAACTGAAGTCTCCTTGTTCCTGAAAATCTAGCACCTTCCCAGTAACTCTCTAAACTTCTCCACCAACATTACCAGGGAGACCCACAAAACTAACCCAAGCAGTTCCAAAATCCCTGCATATATTAGTAACTGTAAGAATCCCAAGAATGCTAGTTTATTTTTTATTACCAGGGCACCCAGCCCATATGCTTTGGATATCCTCTAATATTATTTATCACCTCTGTCCAACTCCCAGTGCTCTTTCACTTTGTCCCCTGGAAAATCTCACAGTTCCTGAATGTTCTTGTTCTAATTCAAAGCTCACATTTCACTGAAAACATTGTTCCCCATGTAGTTTCTCAAGTGCTTGCCCTCTTACAAATGGGCCTAGAAGTATAATCAACATCTTCCTTGTTTCTCACTGCTACTCCTTCTCTCTGGAAACTTCATCATTAAGGGGAAATACCATTGACATATGACCTGCAATTATTCCTCCTTGTTGTAGGAATGCATGTACCCAGCCCCCAGGTTCCTCTCCCTCATTATTTAACATATTTAACTGCTGACTGACGCTCTCTCTCTCTCTGTCTCTCCCCAGTACTACTTATTTTATAATTCCTGATGATTTCTATATTGAAATAAATGCCTATTTACTTGGTCTTGTCTCTTGCTACTATGAATGAATTAGCTGTGGTCCTAGTTAAGACTACTACTTCTCTTAGAAGGCATAAAATTATCTCTTCTACTTTACTCAGGATCATTTTCTCTGTAGTTTCTTTAACTCCATATTATTCCTTTCTCCCATTCTATGAGACCATTCCAATCATATCTGAATATGCTATTATATCACCTAAATAGTGATATTATAGCATAATAGTTTTTTTCTGCTTTCCTTTACAGTAGAATTCCTGAAAAGAATTGGCTATACTCATTGTTTATACTTCCTTTCCTCCAATTCTTTCTCAGGTTCATTCCAAACAAGCTTTTGGTTACTACAGCAAAACTTACTTTTGACAAGGTCACGATTGACATCAGTATTGCCAAATTCATTGGTCATTTCTCAGTTCCTAAATTACTGGACTTTTCAATAGCAGTTGACACCATTGTTGGCACCTTCTTTTCTCAAAGGCTTTCTTCACTTCAAGGACACCACTCACTCTGAGTTTTCCTCCTGCCCTCTACCTATTCTTAGTTGCTTTTACCAGTTCTTTCCATCTTCCTATCCTTTAGTGATGGAATATCTTAGTTCTCAGTCTTTGGATTGCTTATCTCTGTTCTAGGTGATCTCAAACAGATACAGACTGGTAATTTTCAAATTCAAATTTCCCCTGAATAGCAGGCTTATTTCTCTAACTACTCACTTGACATCTGGATTTGAATGTCTAATAGCCGTTTCAAACTTAAAGTGTTGAAAACTGAGTTCCCAATATTCCCATACTTGGTAAACCTGTTCTTCCTATAGTCTTGTCATTTCTCTTAGAATAAAAGGAAAACCCTTACCCTACAAGGTTCTACATGATTTGGTCCTCTGAGACTCCCTGACGTTATTTTCTGCTACTGTCTCTTCACCCACTCAACTCCAGCCACTGGCCTTCTTGCTAATATCAAAGGCCAAGAGAAAGAACAAAAGCAGCCTCTGACATCCAGGCACTGGGCTGACACTCACCACCAGGATTCAATGTCATTATAAGCTGTCCTGATGTCAGCAATTAGATAAACTGGTCTAATGCTCATGGTTAGGCCACGTTGTTTCCTTTATGATTTTAATGGTACTATAAAAAGTGCCAGGGATGTGGTCAACACTCAATGGATATTTGTGGAATAAAGGGATTAAAGAAACTAACAAATAAATATATTTAAAGCAAAACCACGTACTATGGATTTTTTCATTGTAATTATAATATAGTCAGGGTATATGGATTGTCCAAATTGGGAAATGCCATATTAAACTTGCCTGAGTATGTTTAAAGTAAACTTCTACTAATAATCATTATCTATCTCATTTGATGCATGAACTTCTAACTTAATCCTTTAAAATTTGGCTACTTTGCCTTCTGGGAGTATCTCACTAACTACCCTTTTAATTTTAGTTTTATGAGAGAAAGACAGCTTGATTTAGCTCTTCGGATATGTTTCTTATATGAATTTGGTTCCCATTTGAACTTAGCATCTGTCTAAAAGAACGAAATAGTCAAGTGTGGTTTGGACAAGTAGAGGTACTTTTTTTCTCAATGTAGTTCCTTCATTCTTCCAAGCTTCAATTGTTGGCTGCTATTATTAATAGTTACCTAGTTGTAGCATAGCCCTGGTTGGACTGAAGATGGAATATAGGCTGCACCATGATTTTGTTGATAGGTTGAACTCAATTTTACTTTTCTTTCCCTCAGGGTTGTCATATTAGCCTGGTCCCCTGAGTATTTAATATGATTTTCCATACCTCTCACATAGGGATATATGTAGGAAAACAATGAAGGATTTGACTGGTATTTATTATTCTGGGGGTGGGGGGCTATGAAGAAATAATATATGTGAAGCATAAGAAGTTATGCTAATAAACGTGTTTTTGTTTATAAATATCACTTGTGGCTTTTATTTTAAAACTACATAAACTATACTAAAGATAGATTTTAACTCCTGACAACTAATTGATCTACTTAAAGCATTATGTCACAACATAGCTCTTCTTAGGCCTGGGTATGGAGTAAGCAGATGTGTAATGTTCACTAACTAAGCCACAATTAATGTTTGTGAGAGCTATTTTTTTTAAATGTTTAAATAATCATTTACAAGGTAGGCTATTTTAATGGATAAATATTTTGGTTTAAGTTGTTTTTATCTAATTTGTACTTTGTAGGGACGTATTATTATTATAAGCAGAGAATACATGTAATTATTTTTTAACATCACATTTAGGGACAATGTGTATTTATTTGCCTATATCTAAATGTGGCTACATTGTGGGCTTGCTTTCAGAATATATCTTGTGCAGTATGGAATTTTTAAGTATATTTGATTCAAGAGTAATCCAGTAATTTCCTTACCTGAATCATTGCAGAAATATTCTAGAAATTAAGTATACTAACCTCCTAAGTCCATATTAACGCTTGTTCTTCAAAACAAAAGGAGTTATTTTAATAAGAAGTATTATTTTGTGGTCTATTAATAAGTTTCACTTATTTTCTTCCAAAGAACATCTGAGACAAGGGAAGTTGCAGTTCAAATACAATTATAAAATAATGAAGGACTACCTTCTTGTCACCATCATTTTTTCCAGTCCCTCATCCATGCCTTATTTTCCTCAATCCAGAAAATTATCTAGTTAATTATTTTTATCTTTAAACAGAAATTTTCATACTCAGCAATATACATTGGAACTTTTTTGGAAAGATTCCTTAGGAGATAATATCAAAGTGTGCATAAGATAATCTAATTTTATTATATTTGATTTTGACTCTCCAACATAGAATAACTAAGTTATCAAAATTTGGATCCTTAATACATATGATTGAGAAAAGAGGCATATAGCTATTTGATGAGAATGTTTATAAGAACTTTTAAAATTAAAATTACAAATTTCAGGCCGGGCGCAGTGGCTCATGCCTGTAATCCTAGCTCTCTGGGAGGCCGAGGCGGGCGGATTGTTCAGGAGTTCGAAACCAGCCTGAGCAAGAGCGAGACCCCGTCTCTACTATAAATAGAAAGAAATTAATTGGCCAACTAATATATAGAGAAAAAATTAGCCGGGCATGGTGGTGCATGCCTGTAGTCCCAGCTACTCAGGAGGCTGAGGCAGAAGGATTGCTTGAGCCGGGAGTTTGAGGTTGCTGTGAGCTAGGCTGACGCCACGGCACTCACTCTAGCCTAGGCAACAAAGTGAGACTCTGTCTCAAAAAAAAAAAAAAAAAAAAATTACAAATTTCAAACATTAAATAATATTTTGATCCTTAAGAATTACTTGATTCAATATGCAATGTCTTAAAATAGCTATTAATAAGGTTGTCTTTAAAACATTTTTTAGTTTATTGAAATAGTAATAAAAGACTAGATATAAAGAAAGGGAGCAAGATTATATGTGGTATAGATCTATTTGTGTTTCCACATCCATAATTTTATGACTGAGTGCAAAAGGACTAAGGTAAGAGATAAAAGTGTTATAGTGTCGTGTGCATTGTTAACTGCTTAAATGAACAAATAAAGTTTCTTCTAGAAGCCCATAACTGAAGAGAAATTGCTGGTAGCACAGTCCAAATTAAGGAGGACAGGAGCAATAGGAGCAAACAAAAGGGAAGGTTCAAGTACAATTTAAGGAGTGGGACAGAGGAGGCAGATCTCAGAATATCTGAACCAGGATTTATTGTTAATTCATGAAAACAGTGGAAGAGTAAGCTCTAGAATGATGAAGTTAGAAAAGCTATCATGTCCAATGACCCTCTTGAAAGAACAAGAAAATGAATTTTATTTCAAAATGAAAAGCAAAACAAAATGAATCCTGGTCAAAACTCAATACACATTATCATAAGAGAATAAAGATAGTAAGTAGCAGAACAATGTCCTAGGGCCACTTAAAGCACAACAAAAATGCACACCCACAAAGTAGATTTTTAAAAAGCAACTTCTATTTCACTCTAAAAGTAATAAAGATAATGATAGGAGCTGTGAAAGGACAACAGGAATTAGGATGAGAAGAACTCAGTAGTGAGGTGACTGGAGAAAGGCAAGATTTAATAAAAGAAGCAGTAAGACTTCAGAAAGAATTATAAATAAAGAAAAAAAATATTTCAAATATACAAACTAAATTAGAAAGAAGAGCAAATTAACACAAAGAATGCTGCCTTATGGAAGATAGTAGATAAAAAGAAGGGACTTTTTAAACAGGAGAAATAAAGAAAGGATAAAAACGAATTGAGGTAAAGAATAAAAATGGAGGCTATGTGATAAAGAAACAATATAAGTTCCCCTACAGCCCAGGTAAAGTAATTAAACAAAACAGTTTTAAATCCATTTTGCAAGAAATGTTTTCTGGAATATTTTTAAAAATACCTAAAACTCTGTTTTGAAAGTATACACCACATACTTGGAAAAAATCAACCAAAGCTATCAACACTGAGACATATTTTAGTCAAACTATTTATTGGACTATAGAAAAATTAAAAGAAAAGGAACTTCAGAAAAAAATTCAAAGTCACATATTCTAACAGTAATACATTATATCAGAAGGTCATGGACATGCCTATTTATTATACTTTGGTGAAGAAAAGGTGAGCTAAGAATTTTACATTCAGCCAATAAATATTTAAATGTTAAGTCCAGAGACAGTGTTTTGAACATACAATAACTCAGCAAATATTTTCATCATGAAACTTTCTCTAGTGACATACCAGAGCATAAAGTTTATATTTCCCAAATGACTAGAGAGATATTGACTTAAAGCATACAAGTGAGACTTAGGGATTATCTATACTTAAGACCTTAGGATAGTTCTAAGAATGACAATGTAATGTAGTGGCTATATGTTCTGAAAATATAGATGAGCTCAACTAGGAAAAATGGGGAGAGAATGGGCAGAGTATATGAAAAATAGAATTAAAAATTGCAGATTGTTTATGTGTTAAGTAAAAGAAAAATAAATTTATTTCAAATCTGTTGCTAAGAGAAATGGAGAAGATGGAGGAATAGATATTACTAGGTTAAACTAATCACATAGTTGGGAACCAATAAATAATAGCCAAATAAAGAGGAAACTAAGAAGATTATATAAAGATATTAATATAAAGGTAATAATTATTACTAAAATTTAAGGTCTCCTAAATTCCAAAAGATATGGCAGAGAGAGAGAGAGAACCAAAAATATCAATAAATGATATATGTAAATGGACTGAATTCACCTATTAAATATATGTGTTCACATTGGCCAACAATGCTAAATACAAAAATATGCTGTATACAGGAGATAAACTTAAAACCAATAAATTTGGAAAAATAATAAAAATAAAATATAGCCTAAAAAGAAAATGGAATTCAGGAGATTTTCTTTCAATTTTCAGTTTCTTTTTAGACATTTATATTGTATAATGTCATATAAGAAAATCTAAAAGTTCTGTAAAGAAATACATTAAGACTGAGCAGCACCTAAGTGGACACATAGGTACTACAGTAATAGGGTATTGGGCAGGTGGGAGGGGGGAGGGGGCAGGTATATACATATATAATGAGTGAGATGTGCACCATCTGGGGGATGGTCATGATGGAGACTCAGACTTGTGGGGGAAGGGGGGAGAATGGGCATTTATTGAAACCTTAAAATCTGTACCCCCATAATATGCCGAAATAAAAAAAAAAAGAAAAGAAAAAAAAAGAAATACATTAAGGCAATGAAAAATACAATAATCCATTTAACATTGTCAAAACGTATTCAGTGGACTTGTTTTAAAACAGCAGGTCATATAATTGTATTTCCAGGATTACATTACTTCTAATCTGGAGATATAGAATTCTTAAAATGCACTCTTATCGTCAGTGCATTCTAGATTATCTTTCTTTTTGATGGCAATCAAAGGGACTACATACTATTTATTTTTATTTGAAAGCATTCTAGGGCAAATCTTTCATTATAATCACAGCATCCATTCACACTCATAACACCATTTAGTAAATGCTGAACTGTCATTGAACTAGGGTTAGAAAAGAGATAACTAGAAATTAGAAATATCATGTGAAGTAAGAGCACAAGAAGCTTATTTTAAAGACAATCCTTTGAAAATGGATTTGCCTAATATGCCTTTAACAAACTGCAAATGCATCAGTAAAATCCAAGCATTGCTGAGAAATAATAATTAATGTTTCTTTCTTAATCTTAGCATCTTAATAATACCATCTATACTCAATCTTTCATCAGAATATTTTTGAGGAGGCTTAAGAATTATAGGAACCTATTCTCGTTAACCTATTTATTTGTAATTAAAGCAAACCATTTCCTCAAATCTCTTTCAATTAACCAGAAAGTTTCATTTGCATTATAATTACTTCGATCACAGTATTTTAAAATTTTCAAGGTACTTGAAGTGATGCTCTACTTTATAACATATCAAGACTTTTTGTCTTGTAAAATTTCTCATCAATGTCCTGATTTTCTTGTACCCTGAAGTTTTCTCTCACTCTAGGTTTGGCCTTTGTTTAACTTCACCTCCTCTGATTTTTTATTTTTAAAAAAATCATCAGCCTCTGTGTATCTAACCAGAGCGAGCCCTCTGAAAACTTTTCTGTGACTAACTAGTCCTTTTCAGCAGATGGCACTGTTATTTAGGCTAAACAATTTATAAACAGGGCAAGGTAATTATTCTTATAAGGTTTTTTTCTTGAACAATAGGATATCTGTGTGATTAAAATTAACATTGATTTATGCTAGAAGAAAGAAAATGAACTGAAGAAATTCCTCATGAAATATGGCTACATTAAAATCATAAAAACATTTAAAATGTCACAAAATACCCAAGTGAAATCAAATGCTCAATTGTCATTTTTTGCATTCTTATTTTTTGCTAAATGGAACTTAATTTTCAAGCAATTATAAAGGTATCTTTATAAATCAAGGTTAATTTGGTGCAAGGGCTAAAAACCAAATGTTCTCATTTGCTACAGCAAAGCTCAAATGATCAGTAAATTGGCCTTATATAATTCATACCATTAGATATTTTTCATATATCTAATTTCTATAAATGAATAACGAAGGCCAGGGTTTTATTGAAGTTGAGGTTGGAGGGATGCATGGCAAAGAATATTTTGATACCAAGCCAATCACTTATTAGCAAAGTCAAATTAGGTCTTTATGGGTCTCAGTTTTATCCATAAAATATGAATAATACTGAAAACCGAGGGTTATAAGGATATGGGCTAATGTGCATAATTATGTTATTTACCCACTAGCTAAAATACATAAGCAAAAAAAGGGCACAGATACCTGAAGGAACAAGATTAAAAGGAATATCTCTCTTCTAACAACAGAAGTGTTTTTTACATACACTTTAGTGTCTGCCACATCGCATGGAAGAACACCAATGGTGGCCTTGTAAGTTTCTCTTTTGCATTTTGCAACTGGTTTCAGCTACAGCTAAGCCAGGCGGACATACTGATTTCTGTACTTACCAGGGGAGCCTGGTGGAATACAACTTTGTATGTATACCATGTTGATCACGAAATACTCTCTTAAAGCTTCATTTTTGCAAAGCTAAGTATCTCAGGTCTCTCCTATCAACTGACTGTCCAGACCCTGAATACACAGGCCATTTTTATGTGTTTGACCTCAGCCACCAATAGGTAATACCTATCATTTATTGATTTCCCTCTCCCAAATTAAAACCAATAAATCTGTCAAGCAAAATTCTTAGTGACCAATACAGTATTTACTGAATTTTATTTTTTTCCCAGGAAAAATATTGAGATAAGACTTAATATGCTACTCATAGCACTGCATTCCAACTCACCCACACACCACCACTTTCAAATACAAATCCTGGTAAGTTGAAGCATTCTTTGATTACAGGTGGGGCTCCCCAGGAGGGTATTCTCACATCAGTTACATTAAAAACTGTTCTCAATTATCTTTAAAGTGTCTAGGAAATAAGTTTTCTGTTCCTTGAGGATGATCCATGTAACATTACAATATGGTGAGCAGTACATATACCCTGGAATTATAAGTATTCTCATGAGGTAAAGAATGGGGTTGGTGGAAAGAAATGACTTCCGAAGGAAGCAGGAAGTAAAGTTTTGTCTGGTGAGAATGTGTTTAAAGGCCCTTTCCCTTAGAGGTGGTGGTGAGTGTTTGGGAGTTCCTGAGTAGTGGGTTTCAGAAACAATTAGTGTCAGCATACTACTGAGGAGGTCTATGCTGCCTTACGTGTCTCATGGATTGCAAAAAGGTGGGTGTAAAAAACACGAGGGGGTTGTCTACATGAACATGAGAGCAGCTTATCTAATGCAGGGTTCTGAGGTTTGAAAAATACAAACTCTGACCTAATTGTTTAGGAAAGAACCAAAGCAGGTGCACTTTAAAGGTGATCCTTAGGTGATTCCAACTTAAACTTTAGCTGCAAATTTCCAAAAAGATGTACAAATCCAAAGCCAAACCATAAATATGGCTGCCATAATCTAGGTAAGGTAAGCACAAGGTCAGATATCTTGCTAATTGGGGGTGAAAATATGCATAAACTGTATAAAATAATCAATAAAATTACTGTTACATCAACTCAATTCATAAAAATTGGTAGTAAGAGTAATTGTCATTCTTTCAGATATTTCCAGGAATGTTGGAATAAGGGGGTATGGCAAACAAGCAATATTCTATTTGAAAAAAATTATCAATGGTATGACTGCCACCTATATAACACTTTAATAAATTAATGGACTCAAATGGCAGTCTATGATTTTTAGCTTCATTTCACCTGGCCCTCAGGTTCATCCTCCAGCATGCTACTCTTCTTAACAGATGAGTAGATGAAGAGAATATTTCTGAAAACCACAACATAAATACTGGTGCTTTTCAGTTTTGATCTTTGATGAAATTGCACTTACTTTGTGGTTCAGCAACCTTTAACAATTGTCTTTATTATTAAGAAAAAATTAATCTCTACCCCAAACATATCATCCTCACAATACCCTTGTCGTTGGCAGGATTAGCCCAACTATATGATGAACCTTTCTACAAAAGATAAAATAAAACCAGTGAATAAAAAGGGAATAAAATGTGGTCTCAAACCAAGACTAAACCTACCTTTTTGATGTTACCCACAGAGGGATTAGTTTACTCTTTTCAAATGAAAAAACACGTTGACCTCCAATGGGATATAAATTTCAGTCTAAAGCATGGATTCTAAAAATATGGTATTTTATGCCAATATTGGGTATCCTTGAAACTTTCCCATGGAGTCTGCAAGCAAAACTATTCTCATCATAATAATAACATGCCATTTACCTTTTTCACTCACTGTCTTCTAAGTATTACAGTTGAGTTTTTCAGAGGTTCTATGACATATGATATTGTAATGGACATTAAAATACATATGAGTAATCAACTCGCTTCTATTAAGCCAGATATTTAAAAGATTTTTAGAAGTGTAAAATAGTACCACACTTCTAATTAATTTTTTATTATGAAAAATATAGTTTTTTAAAAATAAAATTATTATTATGTTATTTATATCAACATGTAGTGGGTTTATTATTGCTATTTTGAAATAATAAATATATGTTTTACATTCTTTTCAGTTTTAATTTCCACTATGGTAAATACTGATAGGTTTAATTCACTTCAACAGAAGCTTTCTAGGATCCTTCAAAAATTTTGAGAGTTTAAATAATTCCTCTGAGACCAGAGGGTTTGAGGACTGCTTATCTAAAGACATGACTATTTCTGTCTGTTTTTTATTTATCTTAAAAACTTTGATCTAACAAATGATATAACAGTTCAAGGACTTTGATCTTTTAAAGAAGATGAATATCTAATTCTAATTCTATCATTTTCAGAATGTGCGTTAGAAGATCTAATCTAAAGTGAAGGTAGATACTACAGTAAGTCCAATTAGCAGGAGTACTTGGCAGTTTGTAATATTGGGTCAAATACTGAGAAATAGCAAAAAGACAAAAAGAAAGGAAACATTTAAAAAGTTAAAATTTTTTTGAAAATATAATTTCGAGGCCGCTCGTACTCTCACACGCGCGGAGTTCCTTACAGACCCGAAAGCTGATCGCCTGAAGTGAAGATCACACCGCGAGGAAAATATCTCTCCTACACATATGATCAAGGAATTACCACCAAAAGAGAGCAATAGCACAGGAGAAATCTTCCAATCATTGATGTTGGAAAGACATGAAAGCCATGACATCAAAGATTTTCACTTCAGGGAAAACCAGGAAAATATGCATGATTTTGATTATCAGTGGCTTGATGAAAAATATTACAAAGGAGTACCTATAATTCAAAAAACCTCCATCACTGGTAGAAGAGATCAACATAACAGTAGGGATGCAGGAAATAGGCCTGTTGAAAATCAGCTTGAATTAAACTTTCAGTCACATCTGGCTGAAATGCAGGAATTTCAAACTGAAAGGAAGATGCATGAATGTAATCAAGTTGAGAAGTCTACCATCGATGGTTCCTTAGTCTCACCACTTCAAAGAATTCCTCCTAGTGTCAACATTAACATGTTTAATATATATGAAAATGGTTTTACGAATCTTTTGTTACTCACACAAGACCGGAAAGCACGTGTTAGGGAAAAACCTTACAAATGTGATGAGTGTGGCAAGGCCTTTAATTGGGGCTTTCACCTCACTAGACATCAGATAATCCATACTGGAGAGAAACCATATAAATGTGATGTATGTGGCAAGATTTTCAGTCAAAATTCAAACTTAGCAAGTCATCGCAGAATCCATACTGGAGAGAAACCTTACAAATGTAATGGGTGTGGCAAGGTCTTCAGTAAACATTCACACCTCAAAAATCATCAGAGAATTCATACTGGAGAAAAACCTTACAAATATAATGAGTGTGGCAAAGCCTTTAGTGTGCATTCAAGCCTAACTAACCATCAGGCAATCTATACTGGAGAAAAGTCTTATAAATGTAATGAATGTGGCAAGGCTTTTATCCAAAGTTCAAAACTTGTAAAACATCTCAGAATCATACTGGAGAGAAGCCACACCAATGTAATGAATGTGGCAAAACCTTTATTGTGCATTCAAGCCTGACTAACCATCAGGCAATCATATTGGAGAGAAACCTTACAAGTGTAATGAATGTGGAAAGGCTTTTATCAAGCATTCACACCTTAGGCATCATGACAGTATTCATACTGGAGAGAAGCCATACAAATGTATTGAGTGTGGTAAGGCCTTTAGGCAATGGGCTGACATCAGGATTCACAAAAGAATCCATGCTGGGGAGAAACCTTACAAATGTGATGAGTGTGGCAAAGCCTTTACTCAGGGCTCACACCTCAGTAAACATCAGACAGTTCATACTGGAGAGAAACCATATAAATGTGATATATGTGGTAAGGTCTTCAGTCAACATTCACACCTTTCAAGTCATTGAAGAATTCACACTAGAGAGAAACCTTACAAATGTAATGAGTGTGGGAAGGCCTTTAGTGTGCGTTCAAGCCTAACATACCATCGGATAATCCATACTGGAGAAAAACCTTACAAATGTAATGAGTGTGGCAAGGCCTTTATCAAACAGTCCCAACTCAGACATCATGAGAAAATTCATACTGGAGAGAAGCCATACAAATGTATTGAATGTGGTAAGGCCTTTAGAAAATGGTCTGCCATCACTATTCACCAAAGAATTCATGCTGGGGAGAAACCTTACAAATGTGATGAGTGTGGCAAAGCCTTTACTCAGGGGTCCCACCTCACTACACATCATTTAATCCATACTGGAGAGAAACCATTTGAATGTGATGTGTGTGGCAAGATCTTCAGTCAAAATTCACACCTTTCAAGTCATCAGAGAATAGATACTGGGAAGAAGCCTTACAAATGTGATGCGTGTGGCAAGGTCTTCAGTCAAAAGCCACACCTTGTAAATCATCGGAGAATTCACACTGGAGAGAAACCATATAAATGTAGTGAGTGCGACAAAGCCTTTAGTGTCCTTTCAAGCTTAACTAAACATCAGGTCATCCATACTGGAGAGAGACCTTACAAATGCAATGAATGTGATAAGGCTTTTAGCAGGTCTTCACATCTTAGGCTACATGAGAAAATTCACACTGGAGAGAAGCCATACAAAAGTATCTCATGTGGTAAAGCCTTCAGACAATGGTCTGACCTCAAGATTCACCAAAGAATTCATTCTGGAGAGAAACCTTACGAATGTGATGAGTGTGGCAAAGCCTTTACTTGGGGCTCACACCTCACTCATCATCAGACAGTTCATACTGGAGAGAACCTTACAAATGTACTGAAGGTAGCAAGGGTCTTAAGCATGGCCCTAAACTCAGGGTTCACCAAATCATTCATACTTACAAATGTAATGAATATAGCAATGTTTTAAAGTAGTGTTCGCTATTTATTAGATATAAGAATATATTAATACATCTTGCTTGACAATCAAGTTTGTGGAGCTTAACCAGCATCTGGTGAAGTAAATGAAAATAAAGTGATAAATAAGAGAAATGTCTGCAAGATTCCTACTATAATTTGTGATGAGGAGATAATCTCCATTGCCAAGTTCCTGGAGGCTCTTGTGCCATTGCTCAGTGACTGGGATTCACATCCAGAGTGAGAAGCTCTTGTAGAGAAACATGAGGTTTGTGCTACTTACTCTAGCAACTGACATCCAATACTTCCCCTTTAATTTGTTCCCATCCCAAAATAATACATATATTTTCCTTTAATAAATGATTCTTAAGTTTGCACATAAAAAAATAATAATAATCTCAACTCAAAAGTATTTTCCCTTCATGTGTTTCTCACTTTAGGATTATGAAGTAGCCACCAAATGACAGCTACAAACCACTTACCTACTAAGTAAGTACTTTAGCTACTTACCAAAAGCATTTCATAGGATAGTCAAACAAAGCATCATATCTGGTATTAAATAATTGCAGCACACTTCTCTTTCTTTTAAAAGTAATTCTTTGGGAGAACTAAGAATAAAGCTAATTTTTACCACCAAGCTCTGACAAGACAACTGAATGTTATTCTGAAATTGCTGGTTCAGGCTTGGACTACTTCTGAGGAAAATCTGCCAATCAAGTTAAAGTATATGGTGGCCTGTCAATCCTTGTCCAGAAGCAATTAGAAGAAAATGACCTACAGCACTTCCATTTGTACAGAGAAAATTTAAAGGCCTGTTTCAAAAGGTGAAAGGCTATTTCATTAAGCCATTGCTGACAGAGAAAGGAGACTCTCTTGATGGGAGTTCAGCCCATAAATAATGTTGTCCTGGAAATAAACAGTGGTAATTGTGACCTGAGACTAAAAAGGAATTAGGGCAATGTACCAAATATAAAGTAACAGGTCCACATTACAAGAATTTGCTTGACATTACTTTTGTGTGTGTGTTTATTTAAGAATAAAATGTAGGTTGGCCTCCCAGATTGTATTAACTTTTGGCATGTGTATGGGTTTGGGTACTTTAGGGTTATGGTAAAATAAAGCTAATATAATTGTTTAAAAAGTGAAAATCTGATCTTTCTTATATATTCTTAATATCAAATATAATGGTTAGTATTTCCCACTAGCCAGTGTGATGCAGTTAGAAGAATAGGGTTTCAAGATTTTGAAGACCTGGTTTGTTAATGTGTCTCTGTCCAGATCTTTTGTATAATAGATCCCCCATTTCTTCTTATAAAAAGAGAAAAATAACAATTGACTTTATTATCTTAAAAGATGGTGAATATTAAGTGATCTAATATGTATATATAATCATTGAAAACCCATGCACACTATGGCAATTCTCCAGGGAACTGTAAGGGAATGTGAAGGAGAGAGAATGTTCCAATCACTTGTTGTGTGGTTTTGTTTTGTGTTATAACTTTCTTGTGTACAGGATCAGAAACAATGATTGAAAACAACTAAACTATATGAATATGAGATAATATTATTGTTGGTGGTGGTAGTATAGAATAAGGAAAATATCAGGGGCCTTTAAGCATACATGGTCTGGGGTCAAATCTCATCTTCTATATTTCCTTGTTATAGGACCAAGTTACTCAAACTTTGTGAACTTCAGTGTCCTCACCTGACAGAGATGATGATCATTATCCTAAAGCAGTGGTTCTCAATTGGGTGCAATTATTCCCTCCATGGGACATTTGGGATGTCTGGAGGCACTTTTGGTTATCACAACTGGGGGGAGTGCTACTGGCACTTAGTGAGCAGAGAATAGGATTGCTGCTAAACATCCTACAATGTATAGGACCCCCCACATACCCCAAACAAAGAATTATCTGACCCAAAATGTCAACTACTTCCAAGGCTAAGAAAATGTGATTTAGAATGCTGTTGTGGGTTTCCAAAGATATTTTCTGTATGAATATACCTAGCAACGTACCTGGGACATAATGAGTGCTCAAAATACTATTAGTTCCTCTGTTAGATTCATCCTCCCGTGAGTACAAATGTATCACCTGTGGCAATGTTCTAAATTTGAACCTGTTGAGCCCTCTATATATTTTATTTGCTATATGTGAAATCTTTTCCTTAAATTCCTCTCCTGGCATTGTCCAAGGAAGCCCCAAGAAAGCTTACATGTATCGTAAAAATGTCTCTCAGACCTCTTACATTTATGAGGTCCAGAAAAATAGTTTTTCTTCTCGTGTCTACTGAGGCAGAGTGGAATGGAGGTATAGAAAATACCAGGAGCTTTCCCCATATATCAAGAGGCGATTGCCTTCAACTCTGCCTTTTTTTGTGTTTTTTGCTCTATTATCTTCAGTGTCCTCCTTATCTGAGTATTATAGTTTTTAGACCCCTGCAGTTATGAGGCTGCTTTGAGACAGAGCAGCTGTAAAAAATTGGCTACATGAGTTAAAAACATTTTCCAGACTCAAATACTCCTCACATTTCTATCTCAATCCAGTATTTTAAAGATTTAGTTAACCAGTTCCTGATAATATGAATACAGTGAAGTTTAAATACAAAACAAAATTAAAATGCTTGCAAAACAAATCAGACTGTTGGATAATTCTGGGAATGATAGAGATAAGGGATTTAGGATGCTTCCTGCATTATTGGTGGGAGCATAGACTGGTGCCATTTGACCTTGTCAACTAAGTGTATAGGTACTCTAAAATGCAGCAACCCCACTCTAAGATGAAGAGGCACCATGGCCTCCATTAAATTCCTATTTGTGGGGTCTTGGAATTGATGGAAGTTGGAGGTAATGAAGTTGTCTGGCTGTCCATACCTTAAAAAGTAAATAGGTAGAAACTAATATTACACACCAATGAGTACTTTGCACCAATTAGAAGCAAAGTCATAACAACACGGCTGAAATGTAAAACATAGAAAGAAAAGCAAATAAAATGAAACAAAATATGAGACATAAAGCATCATTTATACAAACTAAAATAAATTCTCATAAAAATATATATTTTGAAAATATAAAAGAAACAATCAAATATATCTGAATACTTGTTCATGTGTGAAAAGGAATAGGAGTGGAAAAAGGGAAAAGGGGAGAAGAATGAAAGGCAAGAAGGCAGGTAGGTAGGAAGAAAGGTGTCTTGTACATACTAATGATGATGGTATATTATGAAGTATATGAGTATAAAACTTAAATATGCATTTAAATTTGTAATTTGAAATTTGTAGTTCTTGCAAATGATGTAGGAACTAGGAATTCCAGGGAAGTGTTGATGAAGAATTGTTTGAACCACACCCCAAAACACTGACAGAGTGAGATCAGTTAGAAATTGAGAAAAAGAAAAATCAACAAGGATGAAAAAAATGATAAGCACTTCAAAAGAGAATTACTCGAAGTTCAAAGACTCAAGGACCATTACTGAGAAAAATCAATAAATACCTGAAATTATTTTCCCCAAATGGCTTCATGATTAAGCTGCAGATGCCAGAGGGGTAAAAAATAAAATTCATGCTATTAGTGGGTTGGATGAATGAATCAATTTTATTCTAATATATGGTAGAAATTTAATATTTTAAAATATAAATCAAGCTTAATTTTGAGCCTCATTTAAAGACAATAACCTAACTGAATTTTTGTTTAAATTATTTAATATACAATTTTTAGCCTAGACTTCAGTAGGATTTACTTTTTATACAGTTTTGCTACTTCTGATTAGCCTAGAATACTGGTAAACACCTGTACTCCTCCCAACATCTGTTCTTCCATTCCTTCTGTTTTGGAAGAACCACCTCTACTTTGGCAGGTACAACCCTATTCTCCCTTTTTCTCCAGTGGGAAAATGTCTTCTCTTGCTTAGCTCAGAGGCCCACAGCAGAGCTTTTTGAGCTTCTGCAAATATAAATCTTTCTTCAGATCACAGTCATATGCTTACTAGAATTCACAGCCATGTTGGGGGGGGGCATTCTAATTAAGGAATGGGGTAGAGGCAAACTGAGTATATAAATGCTAAACCCTTAAACTTGGGCACCAACTCTAGTATTTCATATATTTACCCCTTATGCTCTCACTCCAATAATTCTTTCGTGTAACTGATGCATTCAATCTATTGACCCAATCACATTTCAGTGTTCCTCACCATTTTGTGTACTTATTTTATAATTTACTCAACTGAAATCCCTTGCCTATTAAAAAGCTAAGTACTCCCAAACCCTTTGACTCTTATTAACCTCCATTGTATTCACCAGACAAAATTCTCACCATTCACCTCTTGCTTAATCATGCTTTTCCTCAAGCAGGTATTATGGGACAGAGAAGCATAGAAACTAACAAATCCCACTGTAACTATGTAAGCACATATCCCAGGAATCCTTTGTACTTCCAGTAAAGCCTACTATACCATTGGACACATTACTTTTTCACTCTTTGAGAGGATTATTTTATACCTTCTCTTTCAATCAATCATGAAAGTCTTTTATGCCTTATCCCCCACATAGCCAGAGCTGACTTCTCAACCAAATAAAAAATGAATCAGGAGAACTTCCTCCTTCTATGGCCACTACCAGATGTACCAATTTACCTATATCCATACAAGCATTGTCTGCATTTCCTTCTGTTAAAACACTTGGCTTATGTGTGAAGTGTTCTATTATGAGGCCAACTCTTCTACTGGCTCAATGAATTCCACTCCCTCCTCTCTCTTTAAGAGTGTTGCCTTTCTATCTCTCCTGCATGATCACTCTTTCTTTTCTACTAGATCATTCCAACGATCACATAGACATGCTGTCATTTTCCCCATCATATTAATAATAAAATAAAAATAAAAAATAGACTTTCCTTGATCAGCAATTTCCCCATTATTGTGATTGCCTTTAAAACCCTTAAATAATATGTTGGTACTGCTGTTTTTAACTGTACTAATTGCAGAATATGTCACCACTACTTCACTAAACATTAATATATCAAAGTTCTATTTAAAACTATATTACCACCAGTAATGTTTCTATATGCTAATAATGAACTGCCTGAAAAAGAAATCAAGAAAACTATTCCATTTAAAATAGCTACAAAAAAATAAGATGCCTAAAAATAAACTTAATGAAGGATCAAGGAGGTGAAAGATCTCTACACTGAAAACTATAAAACTTTGATGAAAGAAATTGAAGAGGATACAAATAAATGGAAATATATCCCATGTTCATGGATTAGAAAAATTAATATAGTTAAAATGTCCATACTACCCAAAGTAGCAAAGTGATCTACAGATTCAGTGGAATCTCTATCAAAATATCAACTACATTCTCCAGAGAAATAGAAAAAAGATACTAAATTTCATATAGAAACACAAAAGACTCTGAATAGCCAAAGTAATCCTGAACAAAAGGAACAAAGCTGGAGGAGGCATCACAGCATTGACTACCAAATATATTACAAAGTTATAGTAATCCAAACAATATGGTACTAGCGTAAAAACAGACACATAGACCAATGGAACAGAGTAGAATGCTCTAAAATAAATTCCTGAACCTACAGCCAACTGATTTTCAACAAAGGTGTCGAGAACATACATTGGGGAAAAGACAGTCTCTGCAATAAATGTTGCTGGGAAAATTGGTTATCCACATGTAGAAGAATGATATCAGATCTTTGTTCCATATCATATACAAAAAATCAATGCAAAAAGTTAAAAAACTGGCCGGGCGCGGTGGCTCACGCCTGTAATCCTAGCTCTCTGGGAGGCCGAGGCGGGTGGATTGCTCGAGGTCAGGAGTTCGAAACCAGCCTGAGCAAGAGCGAGACCCCATCTCTACTATAAATAGAAAGAAATTAATTGGCCAACTAATACATATAGAAAAAATTAGCCAGGCATGGTGGCGCATGCCTGTAGTCCCAGCTACTTGGGAGGCTGAGGCAGAAGGATTGCTTGAGCCAGGAGTTTGAGGTTGCTGTGAGCTAGGCTGACACCACGGCACTCACTCTAGCCTAGGCAACAAAGTGAGACTCTGTCTCCAAAAAAAAAAAAAAAAAAAAAAAGTTAAAAAACTTAAATATAAAACCTGAAGCTAGGGGAAACCTTTTTCTAGGGGAAAAGCTCCATGAGAATCATCAGGGCAAGGATTTTTTGGATACAATTCCCAAAACACAGGCAACAAAAACAAATATAGACAAATGGGATTATATCAAACTAAAAAGCTTCTACACAGCCAAGAAAACCATTACAGAGTGAAGAGACATCCTACAGAATGGAAGAAAATATCTGCAAACTATACATCTGACAAGGTGTTATATCCAGAATATATAAGGAACTTAACAGCAAAGAAAACCCAATAACCTGATTAAAAACTGGGCAAATGACCTTACTAGACATTTCTCAAAGAAGACTTAAAAATGGCCAACAAGTAAATGAAAAAAATGTTCAATATCACTAATCAACACACCATGCAAATCAAAACCACAATGAGATAACACGTCATTCCAGTTAGAATGGTTATTATCAAAAAGACAAAAGAAAAGTGTTGGTGAGGATGTGGAGAAAAAGGAACAATTACACACTGCTGGTGAGACTGTAAGCTAGTAAAACTGTTATGGAAGACAGTATGGAGTGTCCTCAAAAAATTAAAAATAAAACTGTCACATGATCTGGCAATCCCGCTACTAGGTATATGTCCAAAGGAGATAAAATTAGTATGTTGAAGCCATAGCTGCACTCCCATGTTTATTGCAGCATTATTTACATACAGCCAAGATATAGAAGCAACCTAGGCATCCAAAAAATGGATGAATGGACAAAGAATATGGGGGATATATAGACAATCAAGCACTTTACAGCAATAAAAAGGAACAAAATCTTGTCATTTGCAACAACATGGATGTACCTGGAGGCCATCATGTTAAATGAAATAAGCCAGACACGGAAAGGCATATACTACATGTTCTTACTCATATGTGAAATCTAAAAAAAAAACGGGAGGGGGGAGTTGATTTTATAGAAGCAATGGGTAGAACAGTGGTTACCAGAGACTGGGGAGTAGAAAGGGGAGAGGAGGATAGGGAGATGTTGGTCTATGGGTATATAGTAACAATTAGATTGGAGGAATAAATCCTGGTGTTCTATTGCACAGTGGGGTGATTATGGTTAACAGTAAAATATTGCACATTACAAAATAGAAAAGAGGCTTTCAAATATTGTCATCACAAAGAAATGATAAATTCAACAGGTGATAGATAAGCTATCCTGATTGAATCATTATACATCATAAATATGTATCAACATCAGATTGTGCTCCATAATGTGCTGTATAAATATGTACAACTACACTGTCAATAAAAATAAAAAATAAAAAAAAAAACTGTGTTACTGACTTTATTTTGCATAAGTTCAATCCTTTTACTAAGACCAAATAGAAAATCTTAATAAGAAACATCTATTTGAAGGAATCAGAGAACTACCAGGGAAGACAGGATTTAACATCCAAGATTCAAGAGAGAAGGGAAGTACATTGCTTTTCTTCCCTTGAAGTATGTGAAAATTGCTAAGCAACAGAGGGCTAAAAGGGCAAGAGGTGCAGTGTAGATTAGGGAACATCAGGCTGGAGGTCTGCAAAGCTTCAGTGAATGCCAAGGAAGAATGACACAGGTAATCACTTAAGAATTTGATTTTGGACGCATGGAGGACTACAGCCTAAAATAAAAGGCCAACCCAGGCCTAAATCAGCCTTCACTAAGACTAAAATCAGCTTTGAATTGATACAATACAAGGTGGGATAAAGGTAATGTATTTCTATTCTAAGTGTTGCCAAAAAGAAATGAAAATTATCTTTGAAGAAAGATAAAATCATCTGTATCCCTAAATTAGCCCATATGTTAATATAATATATGGCAAACCAAATTTACCAGGCATACTAGGACACAGGAAAAAATATATTATTAGCAAAGCCTGTACAATGCTGTACACTGAAGGACTATTTTTACGGGCAAAGAAATGGGGGGAAAAGCCTTAAAAGCCAATTGTTGGATCACTGGCCAAATTAACTGTATTAACCCACTCAAGGAAGTACTATGCAGGTATAAAAAGGAATAAAGGATATCTTTTTATACTTCTTTGGAATTATACCAAAATATCATATCTACTCAATATATTTGTACACTCATTATACATTAAATTAAAAAATAACAAAAAAAAATTTTTTTTTGAGACAGAGTCTCACTTTGCTGCCCAGGCTAGAGTGAGTGCCATGGCGTCAGCCTAGCTCACAGCAACCTCAAACTCCTGAGCTCAAGCAATCCTCCTGCCTCAGCCTCCCAAGTAGCTGGGACTACAGGCATGTGCCACCATGCCTGGCTAATTTTATATATATATATATTAGTTGGCCAATTAATTTATTTCTATTTATAGTAGAGACGCGGTCTCGCTCTTGCTCAGGCTGGTTTCAAACTCCTGACCTCGAGCAATCCGCCCGCCTCGGCCTCCCAGAGTGCTAGGATTACAGGCAAGAGCCACCGAGCCTGGCCAATAACAAAAATTTTTAATAAAATTATGCATTGCATGGTTTCATTCACCACCAAAATATGAAAAAAGAAATCTTACCTAATAAAAAATTTACAAAAAAAAAAGTTTACAAAGAAGTGACAGGGATAGAAACTATACATCATTGCCGTATCTTGGGTTTTTTTATTTACCTTTGGAAACTTGTATATATTTTATCTATTTACAAGATACAATTTAATAAAAAATGATACTTAAATATCAAAAGGTATGTGAAATAAAGCAGACAAATTCTATATTGAGTTGATGCATTAATCACACCAAAAGAAACTATTTCAAGTGACTTTAAAGTACAGTAACTTAACTATACTTACCTAGTAGTATCTACTCAGGGCACACAAACCAAAAACACAAAACAGAAAAACAACCAAAAAACCTCAAAGTGTTTTTAGTAATCATGCTGTCATTTGCAATACTTGTTTTGTTATTCAAAGAAATTGTATGTGTGCTGTGTAACAAAGAAAATTAAAAATTATGTTGGTGCCATCAGTAACTGAGATTGTTTTTCTTTTTGGTGCAGAAGAAAAAGAAACAGATTTAAGATTATGAGGTTATAGTAGTCCCTCCTTATCCATGGGGGGTATGTTCCAAGACTTTCATTGGATACCTGAAACCTTGGATTGTACTGAACCCAGTATACACTATGTTTTTTTCTGTACGTATAATAAATTTTAATTTATAAATTAAGCACAGTCTACAGCCATACCACCCTGAACATGGCTGATCTCATCTGATCTCAGAAGCTAAGCAGAGTTGGGCCTGGGTAGTACTTGGATGGGAGACTACCTGGGAATACTGGGTGCTGTAGGCTTTTGCAAATTTTTTTATATAAAAAATATATAAATTAAGCACAATAAAAATTAACGATGATTAATAATAAAATAGAACAAATGTAAAATATGGCAGCATCACTATTCTTTCACTTTGTGGCTATTACTAAGTAAAATAAGGGTTACCTGAACACAAGCACAACCATACTGTGACAGTCAATCTGATAATTTAGACAGTTACTAAAAGAGTAAAGGAACGAGGAGCAGGTATAGCATGGATAGACTGGACAAATGGATGATTCATGTCCCACATAGGATGAAAGGCGGTGGCACGAGATTTTATCACACTATTCAGGTGGCAATTTAAAACTTATGAATTGTTTGTGTATCTGGAATTTTCCATTTATTATTTTTGGACCACGGTTGACTTTGGGTAACTGAAACGACAGAAAGCAAAGTCATGGATAAAGGGGTACTAGTGTGTACCAAAACCTTCTTATAGTTATGAGTTTGAATTGAAAGACATGGTATGAATTCGTGAAGAAAAATCATTTCATAGCTCTGTTCACTGAAAAGGCTTAGGACCAAGGACTACTCCAGTAGCAATTTGTATTCCCTCCTAGACTGTAGTCTTTAAATGCCAGCTCCCATTAATAGGAATGTGAGTCTGTGAAGAAATGGCTGATTGTAGGATTGATCCAGGAAATATGTAAGAGTAGCCTGCATCATCTCATCCTACTGAAAAGTAAAGGAGATTTCAGAAACTACTGAGAGCATATGAAAGTGTCTCAAGAGCCAATTAGAGTTGTCAACCACCAGCCACAGTTGGTACAATTTAAGCAACAATGAAATAAAGATTGCAGTGGATTGGAGTATTTCAAGTGTGTTTATATTCAAAAACTTATAATGGTATTCAAGAAAAATAAAGTCCCTTGGTCATCCGTGGAGGATAAGTAATCAAGCCATTATTTTGATAATGATAGAGGGAAAGATTCAAGCATGTTTTCCTACTTCCTTTATGAACTATTATTTAGGGTAACAATACTGATGATGAAAGGAAGCTTATCTGTATAGATCTTACACTAATGGTGGCAGTTATACAGAGTTCAATCGCCTAAAGACCTACAGGACCCAAAATGGCACTGCTCACACATTACCAATTTTAAACAGGAATAGGATACAATGTATCTGATACATTATACTACATTAAAGTCAGTAAATGCATCAAAACTAAAAGCTTTCTCAAAGCAAGTCAGTTCAAAGAAGCCAGGTACATCATCATCTGTGAAGTGGCCTTGCAAAAAAAGTAAATCCTGCGAGTGATGTAGCCTGTCTCAATCTATGAGCTTTCAGAAAATACAGATCACAAAGGAACATATTAAACAACACTACATGGACACAATCAGCCAAATCCTGTGGAAAAGTCTGCAGAAAAAAAATGACTCATTTTTTTCAACAGAAAATTTGAGAGAAAAAATGTGAAGCAGCAGAATGAATAGATTTAAGAGCATATCAACCAACTGCAACTTGTAGATATTTTGATTCTGGTTCAAACAAAGTAACCATTAAAATGGCATATAGAAAGTGGGGAAATCAGGACACTGAATGGATATTTGATTACTTTAAGAAATTAAGTGTCTGTCAAAAAATTTAGATGGGAAAATGATATAGCAATTATTTTTTAATTATATTTTAAAGATGTTTTCTTAGAGTGTTATGGTTAAATGAGGTAATGGACATTTCTCAGCACACAATCAGCACTCAATATATGATGATTATTATTATTTTAAATTAAATTCAGAGAATACATTCACCTTCAGAAATCCTTTCTACTTTACTAGGATTTTTTATATCATGCTATTTAAGGAAAAATAAAGTTTAAAAGACATGCTAAATTGTTCAGAACTTTATCTGAATAGTATTGACAGGCCCACTTCTTCATATAGCTCACTCATTGAGATTTAAATTGGCAGGAACAACAAATTTCTACTTGTTCGACAATTTAACAAATCATTTTTCCTTCCTGTCCTTGGACAGAACAATTATGTAGAATTTGCAACTTGTGATGACATTGACATGATGTTTTCAAAGTGACAATGATCATTTTGTATAATTTGAGAAATTCCACTTAATTTATTTTTGCTCAATTTTTCAAGTGGAGATAAAATATCTTTGCCTGGATGTCATGTTTTTTGCACTTTTATACTTTTTACTGGTGATTTTGCTGTTTAAAACAGCTCCCTTGTGTAGTGCTGAAGTTTTGTTTAGTGTGCCGAGTGCAAGAAAGCTGTGGTTTGCCTAATAGGGAGAGTATGTGTGTTTGAGGAGCTTCATTCAGGCATGAGTTATAGAAATATTGGATGTGGGTTGAATGTGAATGAATTAACAATATATATTAAATATGGTGCCTTTAAGAATTTTGTAAAGCAAGCTGGGGTCTGTCTGCTACATGAGCCCATGTTCATTGCACAGCTTAGGTGACACACATTTTGTCAAAATGGCCAAGAAAGTGGCCTGGGTTAGCTGACCTGTCAAAAGTGCTTCTTTCCAGGCCCCTGGCTCCTATGAGCTGAACTGAATTTTGCAGAGGGAAACACACATAAAACAAGGTTATACATTGATGGGCTGATGGAAATATTGTGATTAGAGGCTCATAGTAACTTAACCCTGTATTTTCCCTAGGGGCAATGGTTTGGCATTCACTAATTCATTGGTCCTGGTGACTTCATAGAACATAACTACTGTGAATAACGAGAATTGGTTTATTTCTTCCCTGGCCCCATACTGAATCAGAACAGGTGCTCTGTGAGCCTCTGCTGTGGCTTCTCTCTCTACCTTGAATTCCCACTACAGCGCCTAGTTCAAGGATCTAGTGCATGTCAGGTCCCATTGCTGGCTGCCCCACAGAGCTGTGCACCCCCCCTCCCCTGCCATGAGAGCCCAGGTCCATCAGGCAAACCTGTCAGAGTTGAGAATTAAAGTCAGCGTGTGCCTTGGTTTCTGGAACGGACTGGAATATTCTGCGGTTGCGATTTGCACTTCTTCCTGCCAGCCTGCCGAGTGTTATCTGCTCCATAAGGGAGAAACAGTTCAATAACATACCTATAGCTGATCCTGAACTGTTAAGAGCCCTGTAAAGCAAGGCAGTAACTGCCTGTTGCACCACATGCCTGATTATTCTTTGTAACATTTCCTGCAGGCCAATTTATGCAAAGATGGGAACTTTGCATGAAGATGGGACAGTTTATGCAAAGATGGGGGCTCAAAATGGGACCTTACTGTTTGGGATCAAATTCCCTTTAAGAACATAGACTCAAATTTCTCTCCCTACAATCTTCCTGCCCTGCCTAGGCCCCTCTTTTTTTTTTTTTTTTCAATTTCCAAATATTATAGGAGTACAAAAGTTTGGTTACATAAATTACTTTTGTACTGTTTGAGTAAAAGTTATAAGGGTGCCCGTCTCCCAGAGAGTGTGGATTATAGCCTTTAGGTGTGAATTTACCCATCCCCTCCTCATGACATCAAACAGACTGTGAAAACGTCACTTGTTAAGATTGTGAGAAGGCGGCACGTCACCCGGTGTGATGCCGTGTGACCTCGGCTGGGAATGTGTGTGTCAGGAGACTCAAATTTTTCACGACTCTACGAATGCCAAATGATTTCGAAGGTGCCATGAGCATTGATTTTGGAGTTATGAAGAAATGTTCATGAGTAGGCAAATTTGCAAATATGCAAACAATGAATAATGAGGATGGATTGTATTGGAAATAGCTGCTACAGAATAGGGGTCAGAGCTCTTCCGAGAGTGGAATTCCACCCCTGCCCACACATGTGAGTTAGAGTCACCAGAAAGGACAGGGACAGAGGGCCCCAAACAGACAGGGCTAGGGTCCCTCTGCAAAATACAACTCAGCTCATAGGAGCCAGGGGCCTGGAGAGGAGCACTTTTGACAGGTCAGCTCACTGAGGCTACTTTCTTGGCCATTTTGATAAAACCTATGCCACCTAACCCATGCCATGAGCATGGGCTCACGTAGCAGACAGACCCAAGCTTGTTTTGCAAAATTCTCAGCCCACTGAGCCTCCATTTCTTCATCTCAAAAATGAGCATAAATACTATTGTGCAAAATGGTTGTTAGGATCAATGCAGTGATATTCCCCAGTATGATTGTTATTATTATTGCTACCCAGGCTATTATTATTGTTATTATTATCATCATTATTTAATACTCAGCTAGGAGTCTGGCCTCTAATGCATTGACTCTTTGGTGGCAGGAGCAGATCCAGGTTTGGGGCCATCTGATGCTTATACAATTTTAGGGAACTTCATTAAAAGAAAAAAAAATACAAAATTACAAATATAAAATTAGATGTAGAGCCTTGTATTCTGTTAACAATTGTGCCTAATGGTTTCCAGGGAATCTCAAAGTTGGGTCTTTTTTCCTTTAGTTGTTCTTGGAGAAATTGATAGTTACTTGTTAGGATCAAAGGGTGAACTGACTGAGTGTGCTGTGTGCTGGAGGAGAATCCATGAATTCAACTAATATTTGAAAAAAAATTGCATCTGTATCGAATAGTACAGACCTTTTTTCTTGTCATTATTCCCCAAACAAAACACTATAACAATTATTTGCATAGTGTTTTCATTGTATTAGTTATTATAAGTAATCTAGAGATGATTTAAAGTCTCCTGGAGGATGTACACAGGTTATGTGCAAATACTGCACCATTTTCTATAAGGAAATTAAGCATCCTTGCAGTTTGGCATCTGTGGGGAATTCTGGAACCAAACCCCTACAGATACTGAGAGATGACTGTGTATGCCAAGTGGTAGCCATTGTACTAAGAGCCATCAATCAGATCTGTACTCAATATTTTCATAATTGTTCTACTGCCAACAGATATTGTATCACAAATCTTGTTTTATTTTGTTTTGAAATTTGTCTGCATCTAGATTTTCTATCTTAGAATTGATCCCAGGGTGTATACTATGTTCATTAAACATGTTTCCTTCTGTGCTCAGCACTCTACCATGATTACGTGGCTGCTTTTTATATGATGATGATAACACTAACTAGTTACCCCAGAAGAAGATAATTTGCCCTTTAAACCTGTCTCTGAAGCTTCCTAGCATAATAGCCTTAGCAAATGCACCCAAAATCTCAGTTTCCTAATCCATAACTTGTCTACCTTAGAGGCAATTTTGTGGAATTAATAACATGTGAATCACTTTGAGATCCACAGATGAAAAGCCCTCTCTAAATGCTAAGGATTGGTTTAATTATACCATAGGGGACATTTGGGTTTATTTTTTAAAGCATGCATATTTATAGTTCTTTTATTTTAATGCTGGTTATTTTAGCTGAAGAAGCTATTTTTACTGCTGAGGATGCCTGGTATTTTCTTGTTAATAATTTTAAATGATATAAATAGTTTACTATGGCAGTTAAACCCAAAGGTCAAACATGCTTCTCACATAAAAGGGATATATTTTCAGTCCTTTTTAATGACACAGCATATGTCATTGGTGTCTTGATGCCTACTTAATCCATGAATGGAGAGATTTATTTTAGTAAAGAGAGTAACATGGGCCTATTTGTCTATCATAGTCTGATATGTGGCCTTGTATGGTCATTCAGAAGTGCTGTTGGGTGAAGAGTATTTTTTTCTATTTTCTTCAACCCCATTTTATAGTCTTTCTGAAAAAGATGTTGTCAATCATCTGTTTCTTATCTAATTCACATGCAATAATATACCCATTTCATGGAAGCTGATAATGCACTACTCATATGAAAATAAATTATAGTTCTATTCCTACACCATCTCAATCTACCCAGGCAGTCAGAAATCAAATAAATCATTTTAAATACAACTAGTTCCATAAGTGTGCCTTGAACACAATGCTTATAAAGATCACATAGGAGGGAGGAACTTTCTTTGGTGTCTAAGAAAATTTCAAAGAGGAAATATTATTTGACCTGGAGCTTGAAAAAGAAGAAATTATTTAGGTATTTAAGGAAAAAAGGCATCCCATGTCAGAATTAAACAAAAATAATCTATCAATGATTTCATTTAAACATAGAGAAAGGTCACTCACTTAGTTGGACCTGAGGGATTTTGTGCTATTCTATAATGCCATCTCCTCTGCCTTTCCATCTTTATACCTGACATGTGAATCCAGGGACTCACATATATGTACTGTGCAGCAACAGTCATGGGTATTTGTTCACTATGGGTATTTTCTCTCCCTCCTCCTATTTGACAGTGAAGCCTTCCTTTTATGATGGAGGCTGAAATGTCATATCTCCCTGGTCCCAACCACTATTGCTGCTAAGTGCTGGGAGTGAAAACAGAACAAAACCAAAGCCCTTATCTGCTTAATATGGAATATATGCACATTGCCTGAATATCACCATGAGGTATTAATCCTGAGGATGAGACTTCAGTACTCTGAGTGTGGAAGATAATTTTGGCAAGAGCCTGAGTAATTAATGACATCACTAAATGTCTAAACTGATCCTCGAAACCTTTCTTTCCAGACATTTTGGTAAGTAAGATAACTACTGCATTTGCTGTCAAAACAAAAGTAACACTAACAGACATATATAATTAATACATACCTTTCTATGAAAATATACTAGATGATTTAGATGATTTTATTATGTAAACAACAAATGGTTTGATATATTTTAGAGTATATACTTCAACATACAGTATTAACAATCACATAAAAAATAACTAGTATTGGCCAGGAGTGGTGGCTCATGCCTGTAATCCTAGCACGCTGGGAGGCCGAGGTGGGTCTGGTGGATCGTTTGAACTCAGGAGTTCAAGACCAGCCTGAGCAAGGGAGACCCTGACTCTACTAAAAATAGAAGGAAATTACTTGGACAGCTAAAAATATATAGAAAAAATTAGCCGGGCATGGTGGCGCATGCCTGTAGTCCCAGCTACTCAGGAGGCTTAGGCAGGAGGATCGCTTGAGTCCAGGAGTTTGAGGTTGCCGTGAGCTAGGCTGACGCCATGGCACTCTAGCTCGGGCCAACAAAGTGAGACATTCTCTTAAAAAAAAAAAAGCTATTATTTTAAAAGAATATTTAATTAGTAAATATATTTACAGATTCTAAAGAATAACATGGTTATTGTTATTTTTAGTACACTTGATTGCTAAAGACAACTCACAGGACCAAAATGGCATGATTCACATATCTACAGTTTATTGCAGGAAAAAGATATAGCAACAGCATTAAAGCCTGGCTATGCATCACAGCCAAAGAGTGCCTCACAGTAAGGTTCTGAGGAGGCCAGGCTCCAGCACCAATAATCCTCCCTCTGTGAGGGCTGTACCAAAATAAACATTCTCTCAGGAACCACTTATGTGTAGAGAACACCTTGAGATCAGGGATCCCAAAATGGAGGCTCAACTGGGGCTTCTTACACTCTGCTGTTCACATTGGCATATTCTTGCTAGGTAAGCAGCTCCAACGCCAGAGCCCTCTGAAGATGACTTGGAGGGTAGGCGAGGAAAAGTGTCTCCTGTAAACCAAGTGTCAACTCTCACTCTTTGTTTAATCAGCAAGTGATGCTGACAGGTTGGTGCAAATGTCCCCAAACTCCCTTTGGACCCATGGTTACAAACCAACACTATCAGTCAATATGTTTAATGCTTTGGCCATTGGTCAATGTTGGGCAGGTACATTTCTTTTTTTTTTTTAATGATGAACTAGAAGCTTTTATATTTTTTTTTTATTTCAGCATATTATGGGGGTACAAATGTTAAGGTTACATATATTGCCCATGCCCCCCCTCCTACCTCGAGTCACAGCTTCAAGTGTGACCATCCCCCAAATGTTGCACCTCTCACTCATTGTGTTTGCACATACCCATCCCCTCCTCCCCCCTCCCACCCGCCCGACACCAGATAAATGTTTTTCTTATATGTCCACTTAGGTGTTGATCTATTAATAACAATTTGCTGGTGAGTACATGTGGTGCTTGTTTTTCCATTCTTGAGATACTTCACTTAGTAGAATGGGTTCCAGCTGTATCCAGGAATACACAAGAGGTGCTATATCACCATTATTTCTTAAAGATGAATAGTACCCCATGGTATACATATACCACATTTGATTAATCCACTCATGAATTGATGCGCACTTGGGTTGCTTCCACAGCTTTGCAATTGTGAATTGTGCTGCTATAAACATTCGAGTGCAGGTGTCTTTTTCATAAAGTGGCTTTTGATCTTTTGGGTAGATGTTGGGCAGGTACATTTTTTACTTCAGGAAAAAAACTCAGGCCAATTTCAGGCCTGATAGAATTAAAGCTCACAGTACAGGAGTTATGACAATCTCCACAATTAAAATCTTACCTACAACAAATTATTTGTGCCACTATCTGTATCTATAAACAATTGGCTATCTGAAGATGTTATCTTAAAACTTTCTGAAAACCAAATGTAATGACTTTTTCAAAAGAAAACATTTTAGATGCAAAGAACTACACAAAGGTGAAATGCTACTTTTTACTGCTGCTGCTTGGTATACTATAGCCATTCCTTATACACTTAGGTCTCAGGGCCATTTAACACTCAAATATTATTGCAAACACCCAAAGAATTTTTTTGTGTGTGTGGCAGTATATTTGTTATTATCTACCATATTAGAAGTTGAAACAGAAATTTAAAAATACTTTAGAAAAAGAACTATAAAATAGCAAAATAAAACATTTAGTGAGGAGTGTCATTGTTTTACATTTTTGCAAATCTTTTAAATGTCTGTCTTAAGAGAAGACAGGTGAATTCTCATATATTCTTCTGCCTTCAATCTGTTGTGATCGGCTGTGGTAGAAGTAAGTATATGAACAAAATGTTGCCTCTCATAGATAAATATTTGGGAAATAGAGAAATATTTTAATAGTCTTTTAAGGTAATTTTGGATACTCTTCCTTAATACTACACTGAAACGTTACAAGTGATAGTTTCATAAAAGAAAAGAGCAATGTGGGATTTGAAATATACCAATGGAGTTTTTGTACTCTTTTTTTTTTGTAATTGAGTGAGGTGTTTAATAGGGAAGTACATGGAGTAATATGCATAACAACAATCATTTCATATCTTTCATTTTTAAAATTTTATTTGATATATTTTATTGGATCTTGGTGGGCCCTTTATATTAAAAGCCAGAACATTTTAAAAATTAAACATTCAGTATTAGCAATTTGATCAACTGAGTTATTAATATCTTCTCATTGTGGAGATACAAATTGTTATGTGATCTGCCCTAGTGTTCTGGTCTGAAATTTAAATAAAATACAAGTCAGACTTTTTGTACTCTCTTATATCTGGCAATTTTGTTTTACATTTTTGTATACGTTTTTTAAATTTCAAAATATTAAGGTGGTACAAATGTTTTAGGTATTTTTGATGCATCATTTACACAGGTATGCATTGGTCACCAGTAATGTTGGTTCACTGATATTTCATTATTTAAGATAAAAGTTATATTCATTAATATCATCACCAGTCTCTTAAATAAAGCCTTCAGGTATTGGGAAGCTGTCAAGTTTATAAAAGCATTTACGGGAAGTTTCTAAAATTCTAATGTTTGCATAAAATCTCAATTTTTTTTTATTGGCAGCAAATATTGTCAGTTGTTTTCCTTGAAGTAGTAGGCTCACTTTGATCATTTTGAGACAATGTCTTCCAAATATCAAGTATGAATAACCATTAAGTTATCTGTCAGTAGTTCTTTCAAGTAAAAATAATGTTGCACAAAAAAACAAAACAACCACTTGAGCTTGCAAACACTTCCACAAATGCTTTTATTTGAGACAAACATAGGACTTCAGTATGCAGCAGACATGCTTTTTCTTTACTTTCTATTTCAACACACAAAATGTTAAAAGATGTGTAATCAAGCTTTTATAAAATCATTATTTTCCTATTTTTCTCAGGACATTATTAAGTGAAATTGGCATTAAAAAAAAAAATACTGTGCACTGGCTGGGTGTGGTGGCTCATGTCTGTAATCCTAGCACTTTGGGAGGCCAATGCCTAGGTGGAAGGATCACTTGAGGCTGGAAGTTCAAGGGCAGACTGAGCAAGAGTGAGACTCCAGACTTTGTCTCTACAAAAATTAGAATAATTAGCTGGGCATGGTGGTGTGCTTCTGTAGTCCCAGCTAGTAGGGAGGCTGAGGCAGGAGGATCGCTTGATCACAGGAGTTTGAGGTTGCTGTGAGCTATCATGATGCCATTGCACTCCACCCAGTTTATTGCCACTGCCTTGATTTGTCCTAAGGTGTCAGCACTTTTATCCACTGTTGCTTTTGTAAATTTGTACAAATATTAACAGTGAAAAAGACAAATAACTCATTTGTGTTATTATTATTAATATTTTTAACTCACAGACCACCTGGAAAAAAGCTAATTGATGCCTAGGATGTTTTGGACCATATTTTGAGGACCACAGGCCAAAAGAGAGGAGTGTGAAGTCTGACTCCTCTGAAAATAAGTATTCAAGCTTGGGGTATGCAATTTTCTAGCTATAATGTTGAACAAATAAATGATCCATTCTTGGGATCTTTTTTCTCTAATAGCTTAGATTTTAAGGGCAAAATGATATACTATAAAGGGACATTTTATGTTAGGTTAGAAATTCTATGAAAATATATTTTAGTTATTACCTCCCCACTGTTTTTGCTTGCCTACATAAAACAGATAATAGCATTCCTTTAACATTTAGGTATCCCACTGTTGTGTACTGGCAACACAGTGTTATAGAACACATTTTTATGTAAACACTATTAAATAATCAGGGTTGAAAGGATCATACAACTTCCTTTATTTTAACATTGTTGATGCATTAGTAACTGTAACACCTCTGACATTCCTGTAACATTTGAAATATCAGGAAGATACAGACAGTCCATTACCAGAAATTAAACATTACTCTCAGGAGATCGTTGTATACATAGAACTAATAATACACCAGTCCATAAGAACCTATCTAGGAGAACTATGGAGTTCCACCTCTTTGATTTTCCTTCTGTCTCCTAACAATGTTCCAGCCTATTTTACCATAAGGCACAAAGCACTTATATTCAAAAATTATTTTAGACCACATTTTTCTTTTTTCTTTTTTGAGTGGATCTTTTTTGTTTAAATTTCAGAATATTATGGGCATACACACATTTTGGTTACATGAATTGTTTTTTTACAGATTGAGTCAAAGTTATGACTCAGTAATGACCCAGAGAGTGTGCATTGTACCCATTAGGTATGAATTGACCCATCCCTGCGCCCCTCACATCCCACCTGCTTAATTTCTGTTATATTTTACTACCATATGTGCGCATGAGTGTTAATCTATCAGTTCCGATTTACTAGTGAGTTCATGTGCTTTTCATTTTTCCATTCTTGCAATACTTCACTTGAAAGGATAGTTTACAGTTCCATCCAGGTTGTTACAAAAGGCATTAGTTCACCATTATTTATGACTGAATAATACTGCATATCCTTACTATTTTTCAATCCAAAGCATTTGATGTCATCCATGACTCCTCTCTTTATCTCACAATCCACATCCAATTGGTCATGTTTTATAATCTCTACCTTCAAAAAATACCTAGATTATGACTGCTTCTCTGAGTTACTGTGTGGCACAACTCAAGGGAGTACATTAATATGCATGCCATGTGAATGTTGCTACCTCGATTGGTATAGTGCATAACCATTCACATTTCAAAGTTGAATATCCCATATTTGTATTTTATAATATAGTCTCTGTGCTCCCAACTTCCACTGATATGACCCTGGTCTAAGCAGCCACAAACCTTTATCTGGAATGCTATAGCAATATCCTATTTCCCCCTGAATCCATCCCTTGCTCCACTAATAAAATACACATCACATCTTGTCATTTCTATGCTCAAAATCTTCTAGATTCCCATCTCAGTCACAGTAAGAATCATATATCTATATAAGGTCTAGCCCTCATTTCATTACTCCTTTTAACTTCATCTCCTACCATTCTTCCACTAGTTCACTCTGTTCTAGTCATAGATTTCTTTCCTGTTTTCTAGACAAGACTGTCAAGCTCTTCTATTGTTCTTCTTTCTGAAATAATACCACTCCAGATATCTGCACGATTTACTATCTCAACTTTTTGAGGCCTTTCATGTGACATGCCACTTTCTCAATGGGGCCCTGTCTCCCACCCTATCTAAAATTTCAACTCCTTCTCCTCCTTACACTCCTTATACACTGTTTAGTTGTTGTTATTAATTATCACCCTCTAGCATAATATTTTATTTCTTTATTTTGTTTATTTACTCTCTTACTTTCTAGGATATAATTTCCAAAAGGGAATATATTTTTGTCTAATTTGGTTACTCATATTTACACAGTATCTAGAGAAATGTCTGATACATAGTTGGTGCTCTAAAACCATATGTTGAGTTAAACGATATTCAAGACTTTGCAAATGCAATTAAGTTGCTATTATATGCAGTCAAAAGGAATCCAAAATGATATAGTTATCAACTTAGTAGCCTCTGATAAAGTAGTCTAAGTGTACCAGGAATAAAACAGATGCTCAACTTCTTTTGACTCTTGGGAAGAGCATTGTTAGAGTAACTTAAAAAACAGTACCCATAGCAATATAAGACAAATATATGAGAATGATCACTCCACCAAGACATAGGTTCCTCCTTATCTTCACACATTTATTAATATCACTATTCTACAAATGTGTTTAGTGTTTATTAGAATGTCAAAGAAGAAGGAAATATCATATGTGTGGCATAGAAAGGTCACAAATTCATACTTATATGATACTAATATAAAATAAATTTTATTAGGAAAACTTATACATGGAGAAGCTATAGTAAACACAATTTCTTATTCTTTTATCATTCTGGGTATGGCATAGCTGGATGTTCCATGAAAAATGGTCCAACAGAAAGAAGCCCACCCACCTTGTTGCTTGATACATTTATAGGGAAAATATATGAGACAGAGATTAGCTAGTCACTTATGTGATAATGACAGATTTTTTTCTTGAAGAAACTTATTATTTAGCAAATCTAGAAAGAGACTTGCTCTCCTTGAGCCAGAAAATTGAGTAAAGCAAAAGATAGAGCTGTATATATTTTAAAGAGTGGGCACCCACTGGTTTCAGGAGTTGGGTAAATGTGAGCTTTGATTAAAGTTCTATTTCCATTTGACAATGGAACTTTCTGGGAATTATCTCAATTTATGAGATTTTGATGGACAGAGAATGTGTGGCATTTGGAAATGTTGGTTTTGATAGTGAAATGTTTTCATTCAGTGAAAAAATATTTCACTGGGCCCTTTAGGAGGCAAGTCATTTTAGCTCAAAATAATATACCAAGGCAGTTTATTAAAGATGTATGTGAAAGTATATATTAAAATGAATGATTTTTTATGGACACCCAGAAATCATTAATTGATTTTGAATTTGAAACTCAAGAAGTAGAGTTGTTGATGAGACTATACCAAGGACTATTCTATATGCTGAGTACATCTCATTTCATTTATTTCTTACACCAACCCTGTGAGATATCTGCTATTATTCTCATCCCCACTTCACATATATTGAATCCAAGGCTCCAAAAATTGTTCCATATAATCACACAGTTGTTAAGCAAAAGAGTCATAAACCAAATCCTGCTATATTTCTTCTAAAATCTATACTCTTAACCACTGGACATACTGCCTCCCATTTTTTTTCCATAAATTTTGCACTAACATAACACTAAAGATGGTAAATTACATCTTTTTTCTTTCTTTCCATGGTAAAGAAGCTATATTAATATTATTTTCATGTGCAAAAAGGGAAGTAGTTTCTTGTGAGTTTCATATTGTATTATCTTATGCTGTTAGTGGAATGGAAATGGCAAATGAATAAGGATCTGCTTCTGAGACTGTAGTAACTTAATTAAAGGAAAATCATTTAAATTATTTCCTCTTTCTATAAAATTGGGGTCAGTGGTCACTTAACTACTCAGGGGTATTGGTATTAATGACCGACTGGCTATAATAAGATTTGAAAGTTTCAAGGAAAGGCAGTGTGCAAGAACAAGTTATAAATTGCTATGGTTAGGAATGTTCATTCTCAGATTTAAAACTCTTTAACAAGGTGAAAAAGCACTGGTAAAAAGACCATAGAACATGAAAATGTTATGTCTTAACACAGACAGGAATGTATAGGCTTAGAAATGAAAGTTGTCACTGTCTTGAGAAATACATAATTGCATTTGGGAAAATTTTAAAGGTTAAGAAAAAGTTTATGTCTCTTCTACTTTTGCCTTTTGGGGAAGAAAGTTAGATTTAGCAATGTGACAGCTTACAAAATATATCATGGTGTTTGGTGGGGTCATTATTAATTCAATAGTGTCTATAGCTATATTAATAAAATTCTCATATTTGTACTTGGTATTATAAATTTGCTACTGAGAGAAATTGATTTGGGTAGGTGTTATCCATATTATTTGTTTCTCTACAATTATATGCTTAATCCTTCTGGGCCTACTTAGTCACTTGAACATCTTGATCATATACCAGGTTTTGAAATATATTTTATTATTGCATAGTGGTAGTGATAAAATACACATGAATACCTATTAAGAGTCCTTTGGGATTTTTTAATCCCTTTGAATTAAGCTTATCCTCTCTGTCTCCCTACTGTCTTTGGAATTCAAATATAAAATTAGTTGGCCACTCAAGTGCATTTTGGAAAAAAAACCCAGAAAGTTTAGCTTTGTAGAGTAGAGTTTTGTAGAGTTTCCAATTAACCAATGTGGTTGTGGTAGGCAGGATAATGCCTCCGCCACCAAAGATGTCCATATCCTAATCCCTGGAATTTGTGAATATGTTAAGTTACAGAGCACAGAAGAATTAAAGTTGCAGATGCAATTAAGGTCGATAATCAGCTGACTTTGATGTGGGAAGAACATCCCGAATTATACACGTACAGATGAGTTCAATGTAATCACAATTGTCTTTATAAGTATAAAAGGAGGGGGAAAAGGGAGAGACTCAGAGATGTGATGTTGGAATCAGAAGTTGGCATGATAAAATTGCTGACTTTGAAGAAAGAAGAAGGCCATGAACCCATGAACCAAGAAATGCAAGCAGCCTCTAGTAGCTGAAAAAAGAAGAAAAAAAAAGATTGTTCCCTAGAGCGTCCAGAAAAGAATTCAGTCCTACAAACAGCATGATTTTGACTTTAGCCCAGGAAGACCCATTTTGGTCTTTTGACCTCATGCTCATGGACTGTGTAAGGTAATAAATTTGTGTTGTATCTAGTTCTAAGTTTGTGACAATTTGTTATAGCAGTGACAGTAAATTAATACAGTAGTTTATTTTTTCTATGCTAAAAATAAAACATTTTAATTGCTTTTACTTGCATCAAAAATGTAATACTTGTTAATTTTAGTCCTTATGACTGTTAATAATTAGTTATTTTAATTACATTGATAGTTTGATTTAAGTAAATTTTATTATTTTAGTATTCTTTTAAAATCCATCTCTGTGCCTATTTATTTATGAATTTAAGGGGCTACCTGCCATTGTCTAAAAATACTAGCATTGGAATAGAAGTAACTAGGGAATAAAGGAAATAAAAACTATATTTTAAAATTAGAAAATGTATATTTAAATATGCAAAGAAGAAACAATGGAAGACATGGTGATGATATAAACTGAGTAGATAGGTTTTCACAGAGTTATGAAATTATGGAAAATTATAGTTTTAAATTTTGGTATTTTTTAAATTTTACCACAAATAATCATTAGTTTTATGAGAGGAGGTAGATTTTTTATTTTTATTTTCTCTTATTTATTGACTTTTAACATTGTGGTAAAACATATATAACTAATATTTACCAATTTATCCATTTTAAAGTATGCAGTTCAGTGGCATTAAGTATACTCACATTGCTGTGCAATCATCACCACTATCCATCACCATAATTTTTTCAGCTTGCAAAACTAAAACTCTGTGCCCATTAAACAACAATTTCCTGTTCTCTACTCCCTGCAGTCCCTGGAACCCACCATTCCACTTTCTCCATCTATTAATCTGACTACTCTAGGTGCCTCATATAAGAGGAATCATAGTATTTATCCTTTTGTGTATGGTTTATTTCACATAGCATAATGTCTTCAATGTTCATCCATGTCGTAGCTTGTGTCAGAATGTCCTTCCTTTTGAAGGCTGAAAAATATTTCATTGTATGGATATACCACATTTTGTTTATCCATTCATCTGTTGGTGAATAATTGTGTTACTTCAACCTTTTGGCTATTGTGAATAATGCTGCCATGAATATGGGTGTACAAGTATTTGTTTGAGTTCTAGCTTCCAATTTGTTTGGAGATATACCCATAAGTGGAATCATATGGTAGTTCTAGTTTTAATTTTTTGAAGAAACTCTATACTGTCTACCACAGGGGCTGCCCCATTTTACATTCCTATCAATAATGCACAAGGGCTTCAATATCTTCACTTGTTATATTTTTGTTTTGTTTTGATAAGAACCATTGAGTGTGTTAAGTGGTATCTTATTGTAGTTTTGATTTGTATTTCTCTAATAAATAGTAACTTTGAGAATCTTGTCATGTTTGTATTGGCCATTTTAATATCTTCTTTGAAGAAATGTCTATTTAAGTCCTCTGCCCATTTTTTAAATCAGGTTACTTAGGGTTTTTTGTTGTTGAATTGTATACGTTCTTTATATATTCTGAATAGTAACTGCTTACTTTGTAAATGTTTTTCTCCATTCTGTGGTTCACCTTTTCATTATGGTGCTAATATCCTTTAATACACAAAAGTTTAAAATTTTGATGTTGTCCAATTTTTCTATTTTTTCATTTGTCCATTGTGTTCTTGGTGTCATATCCAAGAAATCATTGCCAAATCCAACATCATGAAGCTTTCCCCACATGTTTTCCTCTAAGAGATTTATAGTTTAATCTCTTTTGTTTAGGTGTTTGATTAATTTTAAGTTAACTTTTGTATATGGTATGAGGTAAGGCTTCATTCTTTTGCATGGGGATATCCAGTTTTGCTGGGGCCACTTGTTGATAAGAGTGTTATTTTCCAATTTAAAGGTTTGGACTTTTAATAAAAGTCATTTGACCATCTATATGAAAGTTTATTCCTGAGGTCTGTATTTTATTTCATTAGACCATATTTCTGTGTTTATGCCTGTCCCACACTGTTTTGATTACTGTAGCTTTGCAGTAAGTTTTGAAATCAGAAAGTGTGACACCTTCAACTTTGTTCTTCTAAAAGATTATTTAACCTATTCAGGGTTCCTTGAGATGCCATATACATTTTAGAATGATTTTTTTCTAATCATAAAATTTAGAAGGCTGTTAGGAATTTGATAGGAATTGCATTGAATTTGTAGATCATTTTGGGTAATATTGACATCTTAAAGATATTAAGTCTTCCAAACTATAAATATGGATGTCTTTTGGTTTATTTACATCTTCTTTAATTTCATGAAGCAATGTTTTAGAGTTTTCACTATATCAGTGTTTCACATCTTTATTTAATTTCAAAAAATTATATTTTTATGCTATTGTAAATGGAATTATTTACTGATGTTAGGACAGCTATGATGTCACTGGGCAACAGGAATTTTTCAGCTCCATTATGACCTTATTCCCTTCTCATGTAAGAAAAGATGTATTGACTTTGCATCATATTATTGAAGTATTGTTAATTTTACATCATAATATATAAGTTATGAGATATCAAAGATAAGAGTAAATATGACTCAAGAATTTTACCTCCTCTTTTCAGAAAAGGGTTAATCCACTTTTGGTCAGGATAATTATATCATGTTGGTGAATCTTTATTTGTTAAGTATAGTTTAAGGAGATGCATATGGGTGCCAAGTTGACTTCGGACAGATTTGTGATTGTTAATTTTATGTGTCAACTTGACTTGGCCAAGGAATGCCCAGACATTTGGTCCAACACTATTTTTGGGTATATCTGTAAATGTGTTTCTGAATGAGATTAACATTTGAATTGGTAGACTGAGTAAAAGAGATCGTCTTCCCTAATGTTGGTGTGCATTCATCCAGTCAAATGAAGACCTGAGTAGCCTAAACAGCTAAATAAGTAGGAACTCCTCCTGTCTGACTGGTTGAACAGGGTCATTCGTTGTTACCAGCCTCTGGACTCAGACTGAAATGTTGGCTCTTCTTGGGTATTGAGTCTGCAAGCTTTTGGACTGGAACTTATACCATTGGCTCTCCTAGTTCTCAGGTTTCTGTATTAAGACTGGAAATATACATCGTCTTTACTGGATCTCCAGCTTTCTGACTACAGATCTAGGGGCTTTTCAGCCTCCATAACATAATCACTATGTGAGCCACTTCCTTATAATAAATATCCCACCTCTCCCCCTTCCCCTTACAACCTCTCTCCCCCACACACATATACATTCAAACAAATATTTGCATCCTATTTTTTCTATTTCTCTGGAGAACCCTGATTAATACATCAGAGTGTAACCTCCACATGACTATAGCAACTTCATTCATATTTTCCAAAACTTGGAAGTAACTAAGATGTTTTTAAATATGTGAGTAGATAAATAAACTGTAGTACATTCACACAATGGAATATTATTCAGGAATAAAAAAGAAATGAGCTATCAAACCATGAATATACATAGAGGAACCTAAGAAGTCAATTTGAAAAGGTGACATACTATATGATTCCAACTAAATGACATCATGAAAAAGGCAAAACTATAAAAGCAGTGAAAAGATCTATGACTTTAGGGGTTCAGAAGGACTGAGAGAGGGATGAATAGGTGGAGTACAGAAGATTTTTAGGGCAGTGAAATTATTCTCTATAATCCTGTAATGATATCTGTATGTCATTATACATATGTCAAAACCCTCGGAGTGTACAACATAAAGAGTGAAACTTAATGTAAATTATATAATTTAGTTATTAATAATGTATCAATGTTGGCTCTTAAATTATAAGAAATATTTCATACTAATGCAAGATGTTAATAATAGGGGAAACTGGGGGAGATGTGGAAGGGACATATGGGAACTCTTTGTACTTTCCACAATTTTCATAAAACTAAATTGTCATACTGAAATACAAAGAGAGACACAACTATTATATATGTATGATTCAATAGATGAATATTAATACACAGATAGATTACAATTAAAAGGATAGGAAAAAATACCATACAAACACTAGTCATAAGAGGACTAGAGTAGCTATATTTATATCAAAGTATACTTCAGAACATAGAATATTACCAGAGATAAATAAATATATATCAAATTTCTTATAAGATTAAATAATCAAAAAAATAATCCTAAATGTGTACACAACCAATTAAAGAGCTAAAATATATAAAGAAGATTTGAATAATATTTTCCATCATTCCTAATTGACATTTAAAGGGCACACCAAAATGGACAGTTTCCATTTTTAATTTCTGTACCAGTTATATTCAATTTTTCTAGGCATAACCACAAGCACACAAGGAGGCATTTTCTTAAAATTATATTTCAATTTATCAATTCATGCTTAACTTCATTTGCCACTTTAGACATACGGAAAAATATAACAGATAACCATCTTTAGGAACATAGAGAAACAATCTCTAATAACAGTAACAAGCCAACCAAAAACAATAACAACACTGATCTATGCAATAAAAAGTTTATGTACATGTTTACCAATATTTCAAATGAGCTCCTTTATGATGATTATTATTTTGAATAATTTTAACTATGAAATGGGTGAGATGTCCACTTACCTGATATTTTTTCTTTTTTGGTTAGTCTTTACAACTACAAGACAGAAACATAAGAACATGATATTTTAGATTTAATATAATTTTGATGTTCTCAATATTTGGCAAAACTTGCTTTATATCCATAGATGTTCTTCCTGATTTGTAGATATGTTTAATTTTGATAGATAAAAGTACATTAAAATCCCATGAAACTATGACTGAAAATTATCTTATATGTAACTTTTTAAATATTAGGACTATTACAAGGCACTTTCAGAAATTTGGAGCATATATCCCTCTCTCCTTCCACCTTTCCTTTTCCTCCTTACTCCATTCCTTCTTTCCTTCCATCTATCCTAGCTTAAACTAAAATAGTTAAACTTCCCTCTTTTCAAATTCCAGGCTCTTAGTACCCTCTTTTATGGAGTGAGACCTCTTTTATTCCAGCAGTCCACATTGTAGTGGACTTACATTGTAGTAGACTTACATTTAGTCCTTACGTTGTTTTCTAGTTGCATTTTAAACTGGAGATGGTAGCAAAATTTAAAAATATCTAGCACATATTAAGTGTCTAACGTGTACATTGGGACGCTAATAGAAACTACTACACACCTAAAAGAAAAACAATATTCCACATATAAGAAAATTACCAAGTGAGGATTTCTTTATAATGCTCACTCAGAACACTGATAATAACATTATGTGATATACAGAAGTTATCACATCACTTCTCATTTAAGGATAATTGAATAGTAGGTTAGTGGTAATCCTTTAATTAATAATTTATTCAGCTATAAAGGAAAATTCTTCTACTATAATGTTGTATGGAGATATCAGGATTAGTCTAGCTATAAGATAGTTGCTGACAGGATACTTACAGATGACATATTTCAATTTTCTAATTAAAGACCTATATCATTAGCATCATAATATAATCAAATGATACATTCCAAGAGTATTTATACAACAGAAATGCAGAATGATAAAACAACTTTTTATGAAATTGTTGGCCAGAAATTTATGTAATTGCTTTCATTTGCTTGTACTCAGTATTAAAATCTTGACTTTTGTGTGATTGATTTGTTTTAAGGTTAAATATTCCATACACAGCAGGTATTCAATAAATAATGTTGACTGACAGATGGTTAAATGTTAGAATGCGCTTCATCCTTACAGGCAAATAGACACCTGGTGATTGATTATAGTCAAACATTCTTTAAAATATATTTTGTGCATGTTTTAGGCTAATTACTTGCTAAATTTAATTCTGAATTTAAAATGGTTTATAACTATCATTAATTAATCTGATTTAGTTTTTATTATGGAGTTGCTGAAGCCAAACTGGTTAAACTGTTTTAGTGCTGCACTATTTTTGGTTTAAAATGCTATTTTTGAAACTCGTAAAAATATACAAGGTGGTTTTTCTTCTGCTATTGCTGTAGTAAATTGCAGGAGAGTAACTCTAAAAGATTGTTGCTTAATTATTAATGAAAAAAATCAATGGATTCTATCTTAATTTCTTTTAAGTCACGAAGCTGCAATAAGTTATATGGAGTCAGATTTTTCTCACAAGGTAAGTTAGTGTTTGATAACTCTAACCATTATTTTTCCCAACATGCCAATAACTCTTTCAGACCTCAACTCTTTAAAGCACTAGGAACCTATTAACTCCGTATTGTGAAGATAATTCAGATGCATGTAATTGTCCTCATTTACATGTTTCACTTCATTTCTTCCAGTATGTAAAATTCAGAGAAATTAGGTTCTTTAGAAATGATTTCATGTCAGTGCCTCAGTTATGGTTCCCCAGATTAACAAATATATTGAACAAAAAGGCTAAAATGGGTAACTTGAACCACTCCAAAACATATTTTAAGCATTCATTTTCTATTACACTTGGTGGCATGTTTAGTCAGATATTCTCATTATTCACAACTGAGTGTTTGAAGATAAAAACTACCTTGAGATAATATTTTATTTTAATCCATGGATTTAATAATATCTTTATTTGAATAAAAATATCCCAAAAGTGAATGATCAATTCAGATCAGCTCCCAAACTGATATTAGAATAATAATATTAAAACAAAGCAAAGAATATTGGGTAAAATAATTAAAAGACTATACTTGTAATATGGAAAACAATAACACATTAACCACGTTTATGTGGTCATATTTTGAATATGATTGAATAAATATTCATCAAGGTAATGTATTACACATTCTGATACAGTCCTTTCCTTTTCCATAAACAAATGACACACCATTTTTGCAGAGAAAAATAAAACTTTCCTTGAAATTCCCTTTTGTGACACCAGATGGTGCTTCCAATTACGAATTGCTTCTAAATAAAGAATTTTTTGAGAATGCTATGGAATAATAGCAATTAAAGAGGTTTTTGGATGATCTAACCACTACCCTCCTGTCCACCTCCACATTTAACAAATGAGGAGTTTCTAAAAGGTGAAATGACAAATGACATTCCCCCCAATCCCTCAGGTTTTTAAGGACAGATATGGGCAGCAACCCAAGGATCCTGGTACTGAATTCTTTGATTTAGTTGTCATGATTTTGTACTAAAAATCATAGTTAAAAATAACTATTTATATACTATGCTATACAAAACTGCCCTATGTAGATGTGTGTGTGTGCGCATTTGCATGTGCGTGTGTATGTGTGTGTGTGTGTGATTACAAAAAAGCATCTTAGGTCAGTTCCTCCCATTGCTATGGCAACCACAAGTTAACTAATTCAACAATATTTAAATAAAAAGCTTATATCTTCTCAAAGGATATATTTTTACCAAGCTTTGGCACATGAGCAGCTATATTTTCAGGTAACACTATTTTGTAAAATTCTATTTACTAGAAAACTTGGCTAGAATGCATAAATCATTTATTTCATATTTACTGATAAATATATCATACTTCTGAAAATATTTTCAGTAAGAACTTAGGAGTTGTCACGCAAGGTTTGAATTATTCTGTATACTGCCAAAACTCTATGCTATCCCAATGGAGACATCCAGCAGGGATCTTAGAGGAAATATTTTGAGAGCAGCCATGATTCTTCCTGATGTTATTTTTAAAAGAGATGTAGCCTTAAACACAATAGCTCCACATTCTCTCATAATGGAACTGTCTTACATAGATTTATCTATAAAACGAGGGTGTTTTTTTTAATTTTCCAGCTGCACTACCTGTTATCTCTTACAACTTTAGTGCAGCTGGAATATTAAAAAAACTTTGATAAATCCATATAAGACAGTTCATTATGAGAGAATGTTAGAACTACAGATTTAATGCAATCCCTATGAAAATCCCAACAACTTTTTTTCCAGAAATAAGAATGCTCATTCTAAAGTTCATGTGAAATATGAAAGGATCTCAAATTGCCAAAATAATCTTTTATGAGAAAAACAATGCCATTTTTCCAAAAGATGATGAATCAGTTTGTTTTCTTCAGTCAGAAGCCTTAGAAAGTGTCTGGCTAGCATAAGGAAAAACTAGAAAGGGTTGGAGGCATGTCACAGAATTAAAAGAACTACCAAGAAAGCCATTATGGAAGGAGCAGAAACTAGGAATGGCCATAAGACAAAGGTAGCAGGAAGTAATTTATAGTCTCATTATGGACATCACTGCTGAAATGAAACATCTCCAAATTTTGTTGGTGTTACCTTTGCATCATTTTTTTGTGATATTCAGAATCCCAGAAAAGAGATCGTAATTGATCAGGCTGGGGTCATGGGCCTATTTTATGGCTAAAGCAGAGTAGAGAATTATAGTTGTACTAAGACCATATTAGATGTGGGCTCAAAAATATTGGGTCAGAGTAACTAGGAAAAATAAAAAAGCAAAAAGCAAGAAATGGACACCTCCAAAGTTATAAATAGAATGTTTTATTGTTAATGCTTTATAATTGTTTATGTATCAATTAATTATTGACCAATCATAAAATGTTTCTATGTATTTCAAATACTTCTCATGAAGATCATTGACTAAGGATGTGTATATTAAAAATGATTATTATTGCTAAATCAATACATACTTTTCACATTCATGCCACTCATATAATATTTATGGAGGGTCTATCTGATGCTTTGTATTATACCTCATAAAGTATAAGTATACAACGATACAATAAATACACATAGGCAGCTTTTTGATACTGCTGACCACATCTTTCTTGAATGACTTTCATTGGCTTACTTAGTATATCACACTTTCCTGATTTTCTCCTACATTTCTGTTTTATTTTTCTCAAATTTTTTCCTTTCTTCCTCCTCCACCTCCTCCTCTTCCTCCTTTTCTTCTTCCTCTCTCTTCTTCTTTTCTCTCTCTTTCATATTTAATAACACTATTCAAAATATTAAAGTTTAATGGATGCCTGATTTTTTTTCAGGCACTAGAACCTATGATGAACAAACAAATGAAAAAGATTGAGAAATGTCTTGCTGTCCTGGAATTTACACTCTATTGGTAGAGTCAGATCACGTAAACAAGTAAGTTCAAATAATGCTAAATACTATGAAGGAAATAAAAGAAGCAAAAGAGAATAGATAATGCCTGGAGAAAAGGAGCAGCTTAAGAACTCATTTGCAGCTTGGCCTCAATTACTAGTTATTCTAAACTCTTTGCTGTGCCTCGATTATATTTTTACACTCTTCTGTTCCATCTTGTTCACTCCTGGGTCTTTAGTTTTTATCCTTATGGTAAAAACACCATATTATTTCTCCAGTCCACATCTCTCTTATCTTCCAGACATGCTGATTTACTTCCTTTTAGATAGTTTTGGTTGCTTGTTTTACTGACCCATGAAACTCATCATGTCAAAAATGAGATAATTACATTTCCTCCTATTATCTGCCCCCCACTCCTATATTTCTATCTTAGTAAATGGTACCCCCTCACACCCATTTAATCAGTTCCTCAACTCGGAACAGTTCCTCCTATCTTTGGGAGGCATCTTCGATTTCTGTCTTGATTCATCCTACACATTTAATGAATTAACCAGTCCTACATTTCAAGTTTTGCATGAAACTCAGCCCATGGTTAATACTTATTTGAATTAATTATTTCAAGAACCATTTAACTAATTTCCTTCCATCTGGTCTTATTCCCCTCCATATTCCATAGTTCCGGTTAAGAGAGCTTTTATATATACAACTTGGATAGTGCCATTGGCCTATCCAAAATGTTTTAGTGATTAACATTTTTCCACAATTAATCTTTACATCCTTAACTAGGCTTATTGCATCATTCTCCATCTATCTATTGCTTACCCCTTCCAATGCCACTTTTGCTAATCCCTCCAATTAAAGTGTTTATTACAATTTCTCAAATATGCTTGTTTCCCTCTCAAGTCTTTGCTACATGCTGCTCTTATTTCTAGGAAAAAAATATCTCCCATTCTGTCCCATTTCCTCACTTCTATCACCCCAGCCTCCAGCTCAGTTCTTAGACCTAACCCCTTCTCAATCTTTGGATTCCATTTTATTATGAAATAATAAAGTAGCTGTCAAATCTTTTGACAGGTTTTTTTTTTTTTTTTTGGTGGTATGAGTATGTGCTCTTGCCTTCTCTTTCTATTACGTTTTTTTAGTTTTCCCTTCATAGCAATTTAAATAGCAGTTGACTTTCTCTAGGTTTGCTGAGGGCAAGACATGTGTCTATTTCTTTTTTACTTATTATATCCTCATTCAGTCCAGTGCCTTGCTTAGAGTAGACATTCAAAAAAATGACATTAGGAGGTCTCTATTGCAAGATGAATAATGAATTATTTAGGGTAAAGTGCAAGCAGCTTTAACAAAGAAACATCACATATACAATAGCTTAGTGAAGTATACTTCTCCCTAACATAACTATCTGGACACTGTAGACTGGTGGCAAACTAATATCCAGGGCCTTTTAATCTCATTTCTCTGTTATACTCTATGGAAGTGGTATCTAAACATTTCGGTCTTAGGAGCCCTCTACTCTCTTATGAATTATTGAAAACACTAATGAACTTTTTCTTGTGCTAGTTATATTTAATATTTGTCATATGGAAATGAAAAGTGATAAAATTTACATATTAGCTATTAATTTATTTAAAGATAAACATAAGTTCATTGCCCATTACATCTTAACAAAAATAACAGATTTTTAAATTAAGAAAAAAAATGTTACTGCCAAGAAGAGACTAAGGAGACATAAGGACTAAATGTAATGTGGAATCTTGAATGGGATCCTGAATGGGATCCTTGAGGTTTATTTTTAAAATGCATTAGTTAAGGCCGGGCGCGGTGGCTCACGCCTGTAATCCTAGCACTCTGGGAGGTCGAGGAGAGCTGATCGCTCAAGGTCAGGAGTTTGAAACCAGCCTGAGCAAGAGTGAGACCCCATCTTTACTAAAAATAGAAAGAAATTAATTGGCCAACTAAAAATACATAGAAAAAATTAGCCAGGCATGGTGGCGCATGCCTGTAGTCCCAGCTACTCAGGAGGCTGAGGCAGAAGGAATGCTTGAGCCCAGGAGTTTGAGGTTGCAGTGAGCTAGGCTGAAGCTATGGCACTCTATCCCAGGCAACAGAGTGAGACTCTGACTAAAATAAATAAATAAATTAATTAATTAATAATAATAAATATATATATATATGTTAAAAGAGTGGTATTACCTTACACTTTTTGCAAATCTTTTTAACATTTGTTTTAACAAAAGAGAAATGGATATAAAAGACAACTCAAACTCCCTGAGACGGTAGAAAGTAAAAGGATCAGGGCACATTTGGAAGAGTCAGCCTTATTATATGGAGTAAAACACTGTTTCCGTTGTAACAGATGGAAAAGTGGCAGATGTGAATTACACAGGTTTGCAAAGATGTGGAATTAATAATGAAATGATGGCATTGTTCTTATCTTTTTGCAATATTTTCTCAATGACTTCTTGGTGATATCAGTGAACAATGTCAGTGAAATTTGCTGCAAAAAGAAAAAGCATGAAACAGACATCTTGCAGAATGGAGAAATGAGCTTAATTAGGAAAGTATCTGGAGATATATGTCCATATATTTGAAATACATTCATTAATTACAGTTAAGTGATTTTTTTTCCAACATATCTTGGGGCTTAGTTGGCATTTTACTAAAGAAAGAGGTACAAGAAAATTGAGAATATTTGTAAAGCAATACTTGTTATATTGGACCAAGAATTCTGTGCTTTATAAAGATGGAATTAATGACATATAAGGGTGATAGTGAAAGATGAGTTTTGATCTGATCATTGTTACACTAGGAATGAGATAGTATTGAAAGAACAAGATATTTGAAACAGAAACTTTAGATTTAGTGTATTTATTGACCATAACCAAATCTAGGGTATCACTGTGGGAATGACTGGTTGAGAAAGGATGGAGAACAAGATCATTAGAACTGAGGAGGTAAGGGGAGTGAGAGGTGAGCATATTGCACACTTATGTGGCATTGAAGATGCCAAGCATGGAAACAGACTTGTGATCAGAAATGAAAGTTAATTAGGTGATCAGGTGCTATGACTCTCAGCAATAAGGAGGGGAGATGAGCAGTACATTTTAATGAAAGACATTTCAAAAAAAAATGGAGAATGGGAATAGATCATTTAGAAATGGCAATGGGGAACAAGCCATATACAACACCTCCTGGGACTAAGATGAAAAGCTCACTTCAATTGAAGGAGAGGCTTGGAAAGAATGGGAGGCAATAACTTTTGAGTTAGAGCAAGAAAGCATAGGAAACATTTTTAGAGATCAAGTATAAAAATGAGCAAATATTAGAAGGTTTGCTATTGAGAGACCACGAGTTTCTAAGGGCACACTAGATGATTTGGGAGCATGGGGAGATGTAGGTGATGAGGACATATTAAGGGATGTGAAGAACAGGATGGCAATTAGTGTCACCTAAGGATGGATGACCTGAGAGACTTAGACTTCTGCTGAAGTCTTAACTTACCTGAAAAGGGATTTGAAGCATGAAAACCCTTGAACTCATAACATATATAAATTTAAGATTTATTAATGGTTGAATTTGTATCTAGCTGAAAGGGTCATGGTAGCCAGGAACAAGAGGCTACTTAATCCCTCAGAGAGGCTGACTCAGCCTAGAAGGTATTTTCCACATCCACACACACAACTGAAGAATATGACTGAAAGACAGAATTGGACATCTGGTTTCATCTAGTATTGTTCAAGATAGGAGATGATATAATCCACTCAAGTGAATATCTAATTTCCAATTACAGGTTTCCTTGCCATTTCTTTTGACCGAACACACTTATATTATCTGTAAATATAAAAATGTAATGAATCCAGAAAAGGATGGACAAACAGGAATTCATCCTGAAAGATTAATCAAGTTTGGAAGAATCCACACAAAAATTGAATTTCCAGACCACCATATGGGGCAGAGAAATGACTGTGTATGATAGGTTTCTCTAAATATCTATCATCTAATCTTTTTTCTCTCCTTCAAAACACTAATTAATAATTTTCTGCAGTGTATCAGATATTATGTCTATTTTTGATCTTTTTATGGATGGATCCCTAAAATTTATCACATGATAGTGATATAAGAAAAATGATACACATTCATTAACATCTTTCTAAGGACAAGATACACATGTACTGCAACAATTCTAATGGATTGTGTATGATAGTGAGGCTAAATTGAAATACTCCTTCTGAAGATAATTCATTTAGTATGCACATTTATAGTCTTAATATAAAAAATGATGTCCAAATAATTTTCAGGAAAGGACACTCTCATGTCATTAGGGAAGTGCCCTTTTTAAGTGTCAGACCATTTTAGTAAGCAACTGTCACTAAGAAGGTGACTGTTATTATTTATTGTCAAAAGGAACATTCATTGACATTGCCTAAGTGAACTCTGTTAGCATTTTTGCTCTTGCTTAGTTATGTCTGCAATTGGCTATTTGCACGAAAGCTCACTGGGCAAGATCTAACATAGAATTTTAAACTTAAGTTGTGTTTCAAGCATTACATATATTTCTTTTAATTACAAAAGGAAACAAGAGACACAACAAGTAATTTTTTTCTCATCAGGAATATTTCCTAGTTTATGAGCATGAATATCATTACATAAGTTTTGCCATTTGCAGCTTCTAAAATCCATCACCAAATCTGAGGGAAATCTGTGTGTGTTACTTTACTATAAAGTGCTGGGAAGAAATATTCTATTCTAGGAATAATATTAAAAAGTAGAGAAAAGGGGGGATATCATGAGATTATAAATACAACCTTAACTTTAAAACAGACAATGGAATTATTAAGATGGCTATAAAATATTCAATTATTCCCTTTTAATTGTAATACAGCATGATTCATTTCTTTACCTTGAGTGCTTCTGTCTTGTTTCATTTGGAAGTCATTTGCCTTTCATTCTATTCATCTTTTCCCAATTTTATACCCTTAAGATAAATTTTAGACATATAACAAATTGCCCGTTAAATAGTTGGCCTTGTCAAACTGATAGGCAGGAAGGGAAAAAATTGCTCACTTCTAGAGGTCCATTTACTTATTAATGACAGAATAGGTTATTATATTTTCTGTGTATAAATTACTTTATCCAAGGTAGAGAGCCTGGAGAGGAGAACTGGAATGAAAGCTGGGCTTCTGAAAAGCCACTTGATAAACCTCTCTATCACTTAGATTCCATTTGTTATAGAAATGGCTTTGAAATATATTGCTTTTACTTTGCAAAGTGCTTGGAAAGTAGGCAAAACAGCAAATCCAGCAAGCATACTTCCTGTGGTTACACATGGAGTATTGTTGAAAAACCCATTCCATTATTTATTACCTGTGAGACTCTGGGCAAGACACTTCATCTTTCTGAACTTTGGTTTTTTCATCTTATAAATTGGGTTAGAAATGACTACATAGTAGTGTTATTTTGAGAGTAAGCTATATAAAATAGTTTGAGTAGCTAGCACAGTTGGCCTTAAATAATTGGTAGTTAATAATGTTGTTGTTATCATCAATAATAATGCAAATATTAGATGATGTTTCTAAATCAAAGTTACCCAAAGAACAATATTATACATAGCCAAGAGTTTCTGTATAACTTCATTCATTTCATTATGAAGCATACATTTTATGAATTTCAAAATGTTTATGTGTTTTCTTCAGTCTTTATAAGTGATTTTTTATTTGCATAACCATTTTTGCTAATTGACCCATTGTCTAATATTTAGGGATTACTCACTATGTTTCTACCAATGCCCTCTTGGGTACAGGGCACATAACAAACCAACAATCACCAGTGTGTCTTCCTGTTCAGTACATCAACATGATAAATATACTACAAACAAATCATCCAAGTGAAAAAAAAAATCAGATTACAAGCAGTCTCCTAGAATTCACTACAAATCCTGACCAATCACTATTTTCCAATGCAGAGATTATCTGCTTTTATCACCTATCTGCTTAAACTCCTTCAGTGATTCTCACTGATTTTAGGAACAAGACCAAAACCTTTAAGGCCTAGACTCAACTGGTCTTCTTGTAAACCAAACCAAAACAGCCACACTGTCTTTCTTTCCATTCCTCAAAATCTTCTAGCTCCCTCTTGGCACAGGGACTTTCACATGCTGCTCTTTCTAGCTGAAATGCTCTTCTGTCTTCTAACTTTCTCTTTATGTAGCTCACTCAAATTCATCTTCTGATATTGACTTAGAAATTATTTCAGGAATGCAGAACAGATAGTTCACCACACACAACTACATAAATTCAGTCTCACAGTACCAAGCTCCTTTCGCTTAGTGACCAAAATAAAAGATATATACCAATTAACTTCCATTAAATAATACAAATGTGAGTGTATATATTATGACTATATAAGACATATAGTTATATATCATATATTGTATTAGATACTTTTATACCAAGAAACTTCAAAAAGTTAATGGACAAATGGAATTAAAAGATAACAATAAAAATATAAACTTTATTTATTAACATAAACTCCATCAAGTTTAAGACAATTCTGTAAGCAATGAAACCAGCCATTTAGTCCATTGCTAAAGAATTGAGGGTCCTGGGAATTGAGCTATGCCAATGCAGTCTTTTTATTTATTTATTTATTTATTTATTTATTTATTTATTTATTTATTTCAGGATATTATGGGGGTACAGACATTTTGGTTACAGGTTATGACTTTGCCACACCCAAACCATGATTTGAGGTGTGCCATTTCACCCTAAATGCAGTCTTTTTTTACATTATTAACTGAACAAAAATGAGTGTTCTTTAGAGATTTTTTAGGATTAGGGGGAAAAAGTAAGTCAGAAGGAACCGATTCAGGACTGTACAGTGGATGCCTAATGATTTCCCATTGAAATTCTCACAAAATTGCCCTTCCTTGATACAGGGAATGAGCAAGAACATTGTCATAGTAGAGAAAGACTCTCTGGTGAAGCTTTCCCAGGCATTTTTTTTTTTTTTTTTTTTTTTTTGCTCAAAGACAACAATCTATTAATGCTGCCAGGTTTGTATGCTCTTTCCATTCCTCTCAACCCACTGTATTATTCTTACTTTCCACCTTACTCAGATTAAATTTTACAATACAGCATTATAATAACTCTCTTATACACAGTCGCTATTTAATCCCTTCTCATTTTTTTAATCATTGAATTTGTCTGAAATTTTGGACTGTAACAGTTTAGGATAGGATCTGAGATATGATAATGTTGGTGCGCATTTGAAATGGCCTGAAAGTAGTCACTGAAACAAGTAGAGGAATTATTATAATAGAGTACCAGAAAGATATCTGACTCAATTACTATAGTGATTGATAGATAATATACAAGATGGTTTAAAAAAGTCAAACAAGTGGAGGCCCAAATTTCTAAACTACTTTTGAATTTTGCATCTTGCTCATTCTAAAAACCTTAAGCCTAGTATTTTTAACAAATTAGAACTAACTAAAAATTAAATTTGTCTTAATTCCTGCAGTATAACTTGAGAAATATAAACTCATTCTGAAGAGTCACCAAATCAAGGAGAGATATCTAAAGTTTAGTCTCACATGTAAACTGTTAACAAACATAGTATTCTATCATGATCATTTTCATTTCTACTTATTTCCTCCAGAGGTACAAAATATATATACTGCTTCCTAGTTTTTATGTTTATTATCTAAAGGCCTGTCAGTAGAGTTACCATATAAGGATTTTTCTAAAACTTGACAAACCAGCTAAATATATTTGTTTCTTAACATCCAGTATACAGCCAACAATGAGTTAGTTCCATCTGCTTTAGGCTTGTGCGGCATAACGAATGTCATTCAGTGACAGCTTAATTCTGTTGTGCTGATTATCTGAAACCTGAATTTTATGGCAATGTAGACTCACTCTTGAGTTTACCTTTACATGCCTGATAGAATGTATAATTACAGTTGGGATTAGCCTAATCCATTCTCTACTTAATGAGTTGAACTAATATTAAACCCCAAATGGAAAGGAATTCAGCATATTTTAACTCTTCTTTACTCTGGCATGGTTTTTTTCTTTACAGCTCTGCTTAGCTTGATCCATTACCACCCTCTGATTCATCCTGGCACACTCTCTAAATCAATTCATTTCATAATCTCATGAGTTGAAGTCCATGGCATTTGACCTGGAAATAAAAATGTTATGATTATTAAACCACAAGAAGGCAGCTGGTGATTTGAATTTCAGTATTTGCATTTTAATGCACATGTCGAGAGAACATTTTGATAATAATGATTTATCTTTGGATGAAATAGATTTTCTAAATGGGATTGAATCAAAAGTCTGAGTTGGTTGAAACAGATGACCTTTAATATTGATATCAGTACTGATAACCTATTACTCTATTAATTCCTCAGTAAAGTTCATATAACAAAGAATAAATAAGGTACTTATTTTGAGATGGGTCTAATTTTTTATTCTGGCATACCGATCTCTTATAAAATGTGACTCTTATAGATAAAAAGAATATTAAAAATGGTCACATAGAAAGCATTTAAGTTTTGGAATTTAACTCAATGAATGTCTACTTTTTATTTCAAAATATTAAGGGAGTACAAATGTTTTCGTTATGTAGGTACTTTGTACAATGCTTAAGTCAGGGCTTTTGGTGTACCATCTATTTAATGAACATATATAATGTGTAACATAACAATCTAGGCATAGCATAAATGATACTAATATATATCATACTTGTATCCTGTTTCAAATAAGTTTTGAGCTAGTTTTCATATAGGATAATACATTCCTACTTAAAAGTCAGAAGAATAGAATGAAAAATGTGGAGAGCTCGAACAGACAAAATAACAGAAAACAAATGAGTAATCAATATGTTAGGTTAGTTTTAAAGAAAGAACTATATACAAATAAATCAGTCACTATACTTTCACTTCAGGCAATGGTTGAATAGCTTCTTTCAGAATAATTTTCCTATAGAAAATTATTATAAACCCTGGTGGAGATACTACTTGAAGAAACTGCAGAATGGCTAAAATTGAAAGAAAACTGGAGGAAAGTGAAGTTCTTTCAGTAAAATGCCTGAATAATAAGGATCCTTGCCTTAGGGTACTCCCCAATTTTTGTGAGGCTTCTAGAACCAAAAGAGAATGCTGTGGTTAGATACTGGCTTTAGGATTCAGAAGACAGAATTTGGGGGTTCCATAGCAGCTGAAAAGTGATGGGGAAATCCTAGAAGGAGTGAGCTACGTACAGAGGAGTTTCCAAATATGCATACAAATTCTGCCTACATTCTTGGACAGTCCCTGAATTTGGCATGACTTAGGAAGACTCAAACAGCTGGAAGGCTGAAAGTATTGAATCGTTTCAGCTGCCACCCATCATGGAGGTGGGGTAGAGGGTTTTTGTGTGGGTAGGTATAGAGTTGGGATTTAATTCATTCACATTAATTTGCAGCTAGGACAAAAATGAGAGAGAGGGATGTCAGAATCTAGAATCTACATCTCATTTACAGTGTGTACTCTATAATAAAATTTTGCTAATTATGTGTGGAAACAGAAATGTGACTCATACTCAAGAGAAAAAGCCTACATGTACTAAAAAGCTACAACTAACATTATACTTAATGAGGAAATATTGAATACTTTCCCCCTATGATTGGGAAGAAGACAGAGTCTGCTCTCTATTCAATTTGCACTGAAGTTACTAAGTAGTAGTAAACAAACAGAAAAAGAAATAGAAGGCATAAAGACTAGAAAAGAAGTGAAACTGTATTTATTCACAAATGACATCATTATTTATGGAGAAAATACTAAGGACTCCGTTAAAAAGCATCACAAAAATTACGTGATTTTAGTAAGGTCACAAGATACAGAATTGACATACAAATGGGATTTGTGATTTTATACACTAACAATAAAAAATTGAAAAAGATTGAAGCAATTTACAGGAATATGGAAATACAATAATGATATATTTAATAAAAGACATTCAAGATCTTTACCATAAAAACAACAAAATTTTGAGGAGAAAAATTAATGAAGACTTGCGTAAATGAAGAGAGATGTCATGTCCATGGGATTGAAACAATTAATATTGTCAAGTTGTCAATTCTTGCCAGTTGGTATACAGATTAATTGCAGCAGGGTATTTTTTGTAGAAACTAATATTTTAAAATTTATTTTGTATATGTATATAAATAGGTTTACAGAGGACTTAGAATAATTAAAATAATCTTAGAAAAGTATAATTACATTGAGGGATTTATACTGCTTGACTTCAAGAGTTAATATAAAGTTGTGGTAATCATGGCAGAATGACAGACAATTGTTCAATGGAATAGAATAAAAAGTACAAAAATAGATCTCACTTATACAAATAATTGATTTTTGATCAAAGCAGGCACATATGCATGTATGTATGTGCACGTACACACACACAAATATCAGTGGGAAAAAGAAAGTCTTTTCAACAAATGATACTGGAATAATTAGGACATGGAAAATAAATGAACTTGATCCTTACCACATGACCTCCACAAATTAATATAATGTAGTTCACATGCTTAACTATAAAAAAGCCAAACATATAAAACGTAACGAAGAAAACAAAATGTATTCACTAACTTGGAGTAGGCAAAGATTTGTTAAACAAGCCACATAAAACAATAACCATAACAGATAAAAAAATTATGCTTTAGATTTTATCAAAATTGAAATTTTGCTCATCAAAAGACACAAGAAAATTAATTGATAAGCCACAGGGCTGCAGAAATTATTTGCAAATTACATATGTGACAAAATATTGATATCCACTATATGTAAAGAATTTCATCAACCCAATAATAAAAAACTCGGTAAAATAGGCAAAAGTCTTGAACAGGCACATCACAATGAGATATACATAAATAATTGCTAAAATGAAAAAAAAAAAAACCATGACAGCACCAAATATTGGAAAGAATGTGAAGCAACTGAAGAAAATCAAATGCAATCGTTGTGGTTTTTAAATTGGCACAACCATTTTTAAAATGGTGTAGAAGTTTCTAATAAAATTTAATATACATATATCTTGTGATAAGTAATTTAACTTCTAAGTATTTATCCAAGCTAAATTTTTTAAAATGCCCAGTAAAAGATACATACATTAATGTTAATAACAGTTTTATTCATAATAGTCCAAAACTGAATGTAACTCAAATGTCCATCAAGAAAATGGGCAAATTGTGGCATATCATATCAAAGTACAGTACTTAACAATAAAAAGTAATGAACTACAGATATTTTCAGCATCATGAACATAAACTGCTGGTAGGACTGCAAACTAGTACAACCTCTATGGAAAGTAATATGGAGATACCTAAAAGAACTGAATGTACAACTACCATTTTATCCAGCAATCCCACTACTGGGTAGCAACACAAAGTAAAAAAAAAAAAAAGGCATTCTATAATAAAGACATCTGCACTGGAATGTTTATAGCAGCACAATTCACAGTTGCAAAGATGTGGAAACAACCCAAGTGCCCATCAATACATAAGTGGATTAATAAAATGTGGTGTATGTATACCATGGAGTACTAGTCAGCTATAAAAAACAACGATGATATAGCACCTCTTATATTTTCCTGGATAGAGCTGGAACCCATTCTTTTAAGTGAAGTATCATGTGAATGGGAAAACAAGCGCCACATGCACTCACCATCAAATTGATCAGCACTTATGTGCACATATGGAAGTAACATTCATTGGGTGTCAGGCAGGTGGGGGGGGGAGGAGAGGTTGGGTAAATTCACATCTAATGTATATGGTGTGCACTGTCTGGGGGATGGCCATGCTTGTAGCTCTGACTTAGGCTATGCAAAGGCAATATATGTAACCTAAGCATTTGTACCCGTGTAATATTCTGAAATAACATTTTTTAAAAAGAATAAGAAGTCCCAAGGTTAACTTATGATGAATAGCATTAATTTAGTGTTTCAGGCACTATTCTGTCATTCATATTCTTTAAAATAACTTTATGAAAGAGTACTGATATTTCAATGATATAGTTAAGGAAACCAAAACACAGAGTCCTGAAGTAACCTGTATGAATTCTACCGCTAGGGAATTACAGAACCAGGGTCTGAAACCACATGATATGGCACCAAAAGCTAAGTAATCACTACTAACCATTGACCTGGAATGAAAGCTAAAAAATAAATGTTACGATGGTGAAGATTGGCCCTTATTTGATATAGATAAGCCCAGATTCAGGTTGAACAAGGCAATTTTATTCAAAACCTCTGTCCAAGATTTGACCTATGGATGCTTTATATTTTTTCAGAAATATGACTCCATAAAGCATATACATTAGAGAAAGGTCTCTTGCTTTAACACCAGAAAATCCCTCAAATGTTAAAAACAGTATACACCAATAAGTAAGTGCCTCTTTTATGTTGTTGCTGAGGTTGATGCCATTTTTGTTTATTAAAATATCCTCTATTTTTCACACTACTAATTGCAGATAAAGTATTGACAGTTTACCAAAGATAGGTGTGCTTAAGATAGTCTAGAAATGTTTTCAACTTTTTCTGCTTTCCTTCTGCATAGTCTTATTTGATAAGTTCATATCCCCAAGGTGCTCAAGTCAAATCTCTGCCATGATTTCCAAATCTGGCAATCTTCAAACTCACTGCTAAAAATGCTGAATCAAACTGACATCAGCTTAACATCAGGTTTATCCAATTCTTTATTTTAGGGAGACTTAGAAATCTGACTCTTCAGTGGGGCGTGGTGGCTCACGCCTGTAAACCTAGCACTCCGGGAGGCTGAGGTGGGCGGATTGCTCGAAGTCAGGAGTTTGAAACCAGCCTGAGCAAGAGCATGACCTCGTCTCTACTATAAATAGAAAGAAATTAATTGACCAACTAATATATAGAGAAAAAATTAGCCGGGCATGGGGGCGCATGCCTGTAGTCCCAGCTACTTGGGAGGCTGAGGCAGCAGGATTGCTTGAGCCCGGGAGTTTGAGGTTACTGTGAGCTAGGCTGATGCCATGGCACTCATGCTAGCCTGGGCAACAAAGCGAGACTCTGTCTCAAAAAAAAAAAAAAAAGAAAGAAAGAAATCTGACTCTTCTATATTCATTCCATTACAATGACATTAGAAATACAGATTTTCTTTTCAGTATCTGTATTTATTCAGTATAAATATCTGAATTTTGCTGTGTGCCTACTGTGTGCTGTCTAGTGTGTGCTGTGCACAATATGGTCAGGTCCAGATTGTTTAATTTGTTATTCTTTCTACAACTTCTTATGATGCTCATATGTTCATTCATTAAACAAATATTTATTGAATGTCTACTATGTTCCCATGGCATGTCTTCATGGAATTTGCATTCTAAGTGAAGAGCAGTAAATGTAATAAATTATATCATACAGCATCGTCCAATAGAACTTTCTGCAATTATGGAAATGTCCTATAATATCTTGCTTGTTCAATATGGTAAACAACAGCCATATGTGGCTATTGAGCACTTGGAACATGGCTATTGCAACTGAATAAATATTTCCTTTTATTTAAATTTAATTAACTAATATTTATACTTAGATATTCACATGTGGCTAGTGTAATCACACTGAACCATGTAGAATATTAAAGTTGATAAGTTTTATGGAGAATAAAACTGAAATGAAAGAAGAACAGAATAAGGGGAGTGCAATAGGGAGGGTGGTCCAAAAGAGATTGGAATTATAAATTGGGTAAAGTATATTTCATTGACACAGTGACAATTAATGCAGCAAAGACCTGAAAGAGGGAGAGAGTTGGCCATGGTGTTATTTGGGAGGAAAACATTTTATGTACAGGAAACAGCCTGTGCAAAAATCCCTTAGGTGCAATTGTGCTTGGTATGTTGAGGTGAAATCTGCTTCCCCTATATCTTTGACCCATTGATTCTAAGTCTTTTTCAGAGAAAATACTTTATCTATTTTTTTTCTCAAAATGACAGCCCTTTGAAGTATTTTAATACTAATGCCTACATTTTTCTTACTTCCCACTAAATTTCCTAACAGCATATTTGTTCATTTATTTATATCTTCCCTTATTCTAAAATATTTTTAAATTGTTTTCAACTTTATTAAAGTATAATTTACATGTAAAACTTTTATATATTAAAAAATTTTGGCACACAATGTGAGGTTTTGATATATGTATACATTGTGAGATGATTAAATGAAGCTAATTAACATATACATCACCTCACATACTTATTTCTTTGTAGTGAGAATATTCAAGATCTACTATCTCAGCAATTTTCAAGTGTACAATACATTATTATTATTAACTATTCTGTGCAATAGATCTCCAGATATCATTTCTCTTATCTGTCTGAACATTTGTACCCTTTGACCAGCATCTCCCCATATCTACCTCCTACCTCCAGTCCCTGGTAACCACCATTCTCCTTTCTCCTTTTATGAGTTCAACTTTTTTACACTCCACATATAAGTGAGCTCATGCAGTATTTATCTTTCTGTGCCTAGCTTATTTCACTTAGCATAATGTCCCCTAGGTTCATCAATGTGGTTGCAAATGACCAGATTCCTTTCTCTCAGAAGGCTGAATAGTATTCCATTGTGTGTTTGTGTGTGCATCACATTTTCTTTATCCATTCATGCATTTCTTTATCCATTCATGCATTGATAGACACTTAAGTTGATTCAATATCTTGGCTATTATAAACAATGTTGCAATGAACATAGGAATGCACACATGCACACACACACACACACACACATATAAAACCCTAAAGATTAGACCAAAAAAAAATTAGAAATTATTTTATCAATTTAAGTATCACTCTTCCAGAAAGAAATAGCTTATAGGTAATGGAAACAGAGAAAAGAGTTAAGAATGTAGTAAAATAAGAACAATTTTCCATCTACAAAAAGGTCAGGAACAAAGTTAAATATCAGCTAACAGATATTGTAGAATTCTAGACATTTGGACAATTCGAACACCAAATTTTAGCGCTGAAATTGCCTCTAAAAGTCCTAGAACCTATAGGAAAAAAAGTGATGGAAAATTACATAGTTTGCCATATGGGATAAATAACAAAGTAATCGTCAGGTTCTTCATGTCAAGAAATACTTTTCTTATCTCTTGGAAGAAAAGAGAAAGATTTACATGAGTCTTTATATAGATGGTGCAGAATAATGTTGACAATACCTGTAAATAGTTTCCTTTAGTGAATGGGAGTATTTTTCCTTAATGTATAATTGACACAGTAATATATATATATATATATATATATATATATATATATATATATATTCTTGGTAAATATTTTAAACTTCCCAAAGGAGACTTAAATACCCTCTGACTACTGTTTCTGAACCAGGTTTTCTACTTCACTGCATGTTTGTTTCCCCCTTCCTGGAAGTAACTAGTATTTTAAATTTCACATATAACAGAGCTTGAACCATGAACTTATACATACATCTATTTATATACTGATAGTATATTTATATACTGATTATATTTATATACTGATAGTATATAGAGTTTATAGTATATTTTGTGTGGTCTCCTTACATTATATCATTTTTCGACATGCTTTTTTCTCTAAGCAATATGTCTTAAAGTTCTGTCTACGTCATACAGACTATGGCTGTTTATTCTAATTGCTGCATGGCAGTCCATGGGATGGATATAACACAGTTAATTGAGCTATTCCGTTTTTGATGGTCAGATAAGTGGTTTTATTTATGAACAATAGTGTAATGAAATTCCATGTATTGAATCCTCTTCATGTTCAAACTTAGTAGCTTAACACAACATAAATTTGTTATCTTAGAGTTCTGTAGGTCAGAAATCTGACATGGGTTTCAGTGGCCTAAAATAAAGATGTCAGCAGGGCTGCATTCCTTTCTGGAGGTTCTGGGGGAGAATCCTTTTCCTATTCATTTCAGCTGTTGACAGAATTCAGATCCTTGCATTTGTAGGACTGAAACTCCTGTTTTGTTGCTGGCTGTCAGTTGAGGACTGTTCCCAGATTCTAACGCCTGCTACATTCCTTGGCTCATGGCCCTGTTTCTCCATCTTCAAAGCCACCAACCATGGGTCAAAGTCCTGTCATGCTTTAAATATCTCTTTCTTCTTCCATCTCATGTTTCTTACTTAGCTGGGAAAGGTTCTCCCCTCTTACTAACTTATATGATATAGGTCAGCCCCCATGAAATCCAGGATAACTCCCCCATCTCAAGATCTTTAACATAATCATATCTGCAACATCCCTTTTGCCATGTAAGGTAACATATTCACAGGTTCCAAGGATTAGGGCATGAACAATTTTGGTGGGGGTACATTATTCAGCCAACCACAATATCTAACAAATTTTAACAACTAAGATGACAAATGTCCTGTTTTTGTTTGTCTTTAAAAACTACCTGGCTTCATCATTCACATTTTCTCAATTACATGTAATGAAATAAGTTTATCCTGTTCAACAATATTGCTGTGATTTTGACTTTCACTGCTTTAGATTTAATGATCACTTTGAGAAAACCTGGCATTTTTATGATATTTCATTATTCCAGCAATAAATAGAGTGTAGCTTTCAATAATTATAGATCTTCCTTTAGGTTCTTCAGCAAAGTTTCATTGCTTTCTCCATAGAGATCTTGTATTATTTTGTAAGTATAACCTTACTGTATAACCTTACTTTTGCTGTATTTTTGTTGTAATTTTGGAATAAGCTCTTATTGGCCTATAAGAAAACTGTTAATTTTGTTAGTTCTTGCTTTATACAGCAAACTTAATGTATCCATTGATGATATATAAAATATTGCCAATTGATTCTTCTGTATTTTATTCAGGATAGAAGATCCCTATTAATTGGCAAATTAGTAATGCCAATAGATCAAGAGATAACTGCCATTAAAAAGATAGTTTATCAATCACAGTTACCAAGAGGAGGAGGTATACCATGCTACAAAGGGTCACACAGGAAATCACCAGGATCAGTCAGGAGGTAGAGAGAGTAGGGTAAAAACATGGGCAAGAGTCTTTGCTGTGGTTTCTGCAAGAAGAAACCAAAAAAAGAAGGGTAGGTAGGCTTAGGATTGGCTAGTGAAAATAACTTCAGTGGGCTCTGGGGCATAGAGGCTATGCTTAGTTGTCTGGCACCTGACCCTGGGGTGATGAGGGCAGGTGTATAGTGGCCCAGTGTATAAGAGCACACTACAGGTTGGAGATGTGGTCTGTAGATTGTTTGGTTTGTATTTAAAAAGTGTGCTGAGTCAAATGGGAAGTCTACATTTATTTCTTTGAGGAATCTCCATACTGCTTTCCACAGAGGTTGTACTTACTAATTTTCAGTCCCACCAACAGCGTATAAGTGTTCTTTTCTCTCTGCATCCATGCCAGCAGCTATTGTTTTTTGACATTTTAATAAAGGCCATTCTGACACAAGTCAGTTAATATTTAAAGTTGCATTTACCTGATGATTAGTGATGTTGAGCACTTCTTTGTATGTTTATTGGCCATTTGTCTATCTTCTTTGGAAAACTTCTGTTCATGTCTTTTGCCTACTTTTTAATGTATTTGTTTGATTTTTTTTCTTGCTGATTTGTTGGAGTTCTTTGTAGATTCTGGATATTAGCTCTTCCTTGGATGTATAGTATCTATCCAAAGAAAAATAAATCATTTCATTTAAAAGGACACCTGAACTTGAATGTTTATTGTAGCACAATTCACAGTCACAAACATGTGTAATCAACTTAAGTGCCCATCAATTCATGAGTGGATTAAGAAAATGTAATACACACACACACACACACACACACACACACACACACCATGGAGTACTACTCAGCTATAAAAAGGAATGGAAATACTGTCTTTTGCAGCAATTTGTATGGGATTATCCTAAGTGAAGTATCTTAGGAATAGAAAAACAAGTACTACATGTACTCTCTAATAATTGGAAGCTAATAGGTGGGCACACATGGGCACAAAGAAATGTAAAGGTCATAGGAAATCAAGAAGGGGAGAGGGAGGAGGGGAGGCATAAAAATCTACCTGTCTGGTACAATGAACACTATTCAGGTGATGGCCACACTAAAAGCCCCAAATTAAGCATTATAAAAGGTATCTGCATAACAAAAACATTTTGTACCCCTTTAATATTTCAAAATAAAACAAGTGTGCCCCCAGGAGAAGGCTGTTGCCAAGGGGAGGGGAGGCAATGAGGGAGGCAGAGGGCCAAGGCAAGGTGACCCAGAAATATTATTACATTCTGTAAAACAAGGCATGTCTGGCATATGCATGTAAGACAGATATTAAAGCATCAAGTTTCCAAGAGCTAGAAACATTGCTAATACAAGAAGGTATGACCAGCACTACTTCATAGAGTCATTCCAGTAACCAGGCTGACAACAATCTGCCACCTTCAACATGTGGCTTCTAAGTTCACCCTGGACATTAATATCTGCCAACAGAAAGGGAAAGAGCAATGAGGATCTTTTGTGAGATGGTTTATGGGCCAGGCCTAGAAACAGCGCTCATCACTCCTATTCATTCTCTTCCAACTAGAACTTCATCCTAGAACACACCTAACTGTGAATGAGGCTAGGAAAGATAGTCTCACTGAGTGGTCCAGAAGAGAGGAGGATATGGTCTTTGTGAGTTGCCTGCAGTCCTGTCACGTAGGGGCCATATGTTACTTTGAGCACCTAGGGTTCACTGGGAAGAGCTATTTCTAATCTCCACTGCTACCTGACTGACCTCCTTTATATACAGATTCAAGTGATGAAGAAATTAGTTAGACTTTCAAACATCAGTAATTTTAAGTATAAACTAATGAGAAAATAAAACATTCCTATTAGGAGATAAGTAAAATTCAGAGTGATGTGTTCAGGCCCAGAGGAAGCCCCAGGACAGAAGCAGCACTAAGGACAGACACTCAGGAAAATAGAATAATGGTCTTCCAAAGATGATCATGTCTTAATCTGTGGGACCTGCTAGTATGTTGCCTTACATGGCAAAAAGGATTTTTCAGGTGTGATAAAATTGAGTATCTTGAGATAGGGAGATTAACCTGGATTATCTTGATGGGTACAATGTAATCATAATTATAAAAAGGAGACAGGAGGGTCAGAAGGAGAAGGAAGCAGATATGCCTACAGAAGTAGGAGTACTACCCAGAGAGAGGGATTAGAAGATGCTACACTGCTCCTTGAAGACAGAGGAAGGGACCACAAGCAAAGGAATGCAGGAAGCCTCTTGAAGCTAAAAAAGGCAAAGAAATGGTTTCTCCCCTGGAGCCTGCAGAAAGAAAGCAGCCTTGATGGCACTTTGATTTTAGGCCAGCAAAACTGATTTCACACTTCTGACATCCATAACTATAAGATAATAAGCTGTGTTGTTTGAAGCCAAAAAAGAAAGTCCATGCATTTTAAAAATAATTATTTATACCTCCTATTTTTGTCATGTCTTATTGTAATTGTAAGCACTACCAATTTAACGCAGACCAACAGATAACAGTCATGCTTGCCATATTTGTGACTTCGACAAAAATGCTTCTTATATTTCACCATGATTCATATTTGCTACAATTTTCTGGTCATTATCCCTTATCAAGGTGTGGGACAAAGGGGTGCATGAATGTTGGGTACTTAGAAGAATAAACTGTGCATTCCCTTTTGGCTTTTTTCCTAATATTCATTCTTCCTTATTGTTGACAGAAACCCCCTTTTTGTTTTGTCTTCTTTTGTTTTTTGTTTTTAAAGGAAGAGACGGCTATGTCTTTAATGAAAGTGGGACTTGCCTCAGGCCCTGGGGTTCACTGAAGTAAGCAAATTATTGTAGTCTTATTTATTTCACTACATATGATCTAGGTATGGGTTTAGGCCCAATCCCAGCATATAGAACCAGTTGGCAGTGTTAGGATAAAATTCCTCTTGCAAAAAATTAGAACCTAGACAGCTGTCTCTGGCAAAATTACGTAACTAACTTTTCCTTGGTTATTTCCTCAAATGGGTTTTCATTGCTATGTGCTTTTTCTTCTCCCTCAAGGATACTTAGAATTCTTATGTTTTGATGTTTTACATAATCCCATATTTCTTAGAGACTTTTTTCATTTCTCTTGATTTTCTTTTTATTTTTGACTGTGTTAATTTGAAAACCTTGTCTTCGAACTCTGAAATTCTTCCACTAGATCTAGTTATTAAAATTTTCCACTGTATTTTCAAATTCCTGAAATGACTCCTTTATTTCCAGAAGTTATTTTTTTTTAAGTATCTATTGCTTTAGTGAATTTTTCATTCATGTTCTGAATTCTTTGGGGTGGGGGCGCAGTGGTTCTTTTTGTTGGTTTTCAACTTTCTCACCAATTACATTGGGCTTACTTGCAATCCATATTTTAAATTCTATATCTGACATTTCAAAAATTTTCTTTTGTTTGGAGTCCATTACTGGAGAGTGAATGTGATGCTTTGGGAATGTCAAAATAACCTGATTTATCATATTGCCAGAGTTTTTATGCTGATTCCTTGTAATCTGGATTCTCTTTACTCAACTCCAAACATATATCTTTGTGGTTGACCTATTCTTCTCTGCCAGGAACTCTGCTGCTTGGTGTAGAGAGGTATAGGTACACTTCTTTTTGCCTCATGCAGGTAGAGGTACCTGTCATGATGTTACTGGCAATTTGAATGGGTTGGACCTCAGACCTGTAAGAGAGTGTTCAGGTGCAGTGCTGGATAGAATCAGGTAATCAGGTAATCCCCAGTTTCTAGGTTCCTGGTTGGTATGTTTGAGTCCTGCGATGACAAGACCAATACTGGGCTGGCAAAGTTGCCCTCAAGCCTCCCTGGGTTCATGAAATGGCTGTGATCATAAGGGTTTGGTGTACTCTTCTTCTCCAGAATAATGCTCAAGCAAGAGAAGGACAAATGCAATGTGAACCTGCAACAGGGGGGCAGGCCCCCATTGATAACATTAGCAGAGATAGGCAGTTGTGGGATGCACGAGACACTCACATCTTCCTCTCTAGTCATTGACAGTGGTCTCTGTCCTTTGGGGCCACAAAAGTGCCCAGATTCCCAGCTTGCACCCTGGACCAGTTGCAGCAGAGGTGATGGAGGCAAGTTAACTCACTGTGTGCAGGGCTACCAGACTGGCTATAAGCTATGGCCCACATGTTCTAGTGGGTGTGGTGTAGTTGCAATAGGAACTTGACTTCAGGGAGGGTAGTTTCCTCCCAGAAGAGACAAGCAACCTGGGATAGGACAGCTAGCTCCACCCTCTCTCAGAGGAGGCAGTAGCTTTTGTCCTTGGGGCACACAACTGTGCTTACTTTGACTTTTTAGAGGGAAAGAAGTGAGCTCCAATGTCCACAGAAGTCTGGGTATGATAGGTGCTCTGTCAGGGGTAGAGTAGGTGCTTCCAAGTGCCCTTGTTTAATCATCCCCGGTGGAACACTTGCTGATCCTGAGCTGAACAGTCTTTCAGCCACAGCTGCCTCTGCTGCAGTGGGCGGAGAAGGGGAAAGAGGGGGAGGAGGAGAAGGTTCCAAATGGTGGGGAGCATCTCTACTGGGAGAGATGCAGACAACTTTGGATCAGGAGACAGGTGAAGGAGAGTGTGCATACCACCTTCCTCTGTCCTAAAAAATATTCTTGGCACTTCCCAGTCCCCTTGAAGCAGCCTGCCCTAGGAGTCAGAACTCTGGAAATACTGCTGCTCTCCTGTGTCTCTCTGTTCCTTTGTGGTCGTTACAGTCCAAGTGAGTACTGTAGAATGTTCGTGTGAAATCTAGTGACAAGAAGACTGTGGGGCTGTCGCTTTCCTGTCAGGATGGAGGCGCCCAGCATGTGCACAGGCAATATGGCATCCACCATCTCAGCTCAGCTCTGTGATGAAGGGAGATGACCTTACGTGGGCACCCAGCCTGGTCCTCTGCTACCAAGAAGCTCTCAGTTCATTGATGGCAGCAGCACCTGGATTCATCAGGATAAAAGGGCTTTCACACCACTGTAGGTGTGAGAGGAAGAAAAGTAAACACTTCCTCCTACCCTTGCTACTTGGCTTTGAATCCTTGTGGTGTCAGTCTCTGCCAGAATCTTGCTGCTTCTTATTCTACTCAACAACTTATTCTACTCCATGCCCGATGGGATCTCTGGTAAGCATAGGTTCTGGCACCTTTCCCTCACTATTTTGCCAGGACTCATCTAAAACTTTTTCTACTATTAGGAACAATTTGACAACCAATGGCTCTAGTCAGCCATCTTTCCCCTCTCCCTTCAACTGTATTAAAATATCCATACTACCCAAAGCTATCTATAGAAACAGTGTAATCCCTTTCAAAATCCCAATGGCATATTTAAAGAAAATTGTCTTTAAACTAAACTGCGGGAGGTGGGAGGAGGAAAGGGGTGTAGGCTTACATGGCATGTGTGGTGCACACCACCCGGGGATTGGACACATGGGGGTGCTAGGGGAAATGTTTGTAACCCTAGCAATATTTGTACCTCCATAATATGATGAAATAAAAGAAAAAAAAAAAGAACCTAAAAAAAATTTCTATGGAAGCACAAAAGACCTGTAATATTTTAAATTCTTTTTGAAATTATGTTTAAAGTTAAATTAAATGATTTTTAATTTTTTATTGTCAGATTATTACAATTATTTTCCAATTATACAGAGCATGCTAATGAAATTGCCATGGAACAAATTATAACATCATCATTTACTATGTGATACTTAAAAGATTTCTTTGAAATTTCCAGAAATACTATATTATATTCTGGTTTTATATACAATTAATATTAAATCAATAGAATTCAGGTACAGATATATTGGGTTATGACTGCCACATTCTTTTGAAGTTATTATAAAGTAACTGAAACCATATAGTTTTTAAAAATCAAGTTTGATAATCTATCAACCCCAAAGCTGTTATTAGTCACCAGGGATTCAGTATTCTGCATCTTAACTGACGTTTTGAATAATATCCATATCCCCGAGAATCATACTGATTTAAATAACATTCATAAAAGAAGATAAAAAGTGGTAGAGAGAATGATCTTGTCACAAAGAACACCATAAATATTCAAACAATGTTTTGAAGGAGTTGATAAGGCAGTAAAATGAAGGAAGACTTTTCAAAAGCTGCAGTTTTCTTTAGATTAAAGGTGACCAGAGAGTGTGCAACAGGACATAATAATCTCTGCTGTAGAATGGTGTGGAGAAATGAATGGGAAATATAAGTGGTGTAAAAGTAGAGGGAAAGTAATTCCCCATATTAATGTTGAACAAAACTTAAGAAATATAGGACTGGGCATTGTGCAGGCTGGTCCAGTCAGTTTGAGGCAATCCTTTAAGGTCTTATTCTTACATGACCTTTCTTGTTCTTTATTTTGGTTTCCCCTCTGAGTTTTTTTGGTATTTTTTTTTTTTTGAGACACAGTCTCGCTTTGTTGCCCAGGCTAGAGTGAGTGCCTTAGCATCAGCCTAGCTCACAGCAACCTCAAACTCCTGGGCTCAAGCAATCCTACTGCCTCAGCCTCCCAAGTAGCTGGGACTACAGGCATGCACCACCATGCCCGGCTGATTTATTCTATATATGTTAGTTGGCCAATTAATTTCTTTCTATTTATAGTAGAGACGGGGTCTTGCTCTTGCTCAGGCTGGTTTCGAACTCTTGACCTCGAGCAATCCACCTGCCTCGGCCTCCCAGAGTGCTAGGATTACAGATGTGAGCCACCGTGCCAGCCCCCCCTCTGAGCTTCTTCAGACCCATTTTACCATCTAAAATTCTGTTTATTATTTTTAATATTTAATTAAAATTCTGCAGACAGTTATACCCTCAGAGGGGAAATATTATTTTGAATTTTAGTATAACAACAAAGATTTTTAAAAATAGATTGCATTGGATTCAATCAAGGTTTGACATAGGGTGGTCCACTATCTCACTTGGCCCAGAACTGTCTCAATTTTAAAATTCATAATTTGCAATCTGAACATAGACTATTTTGGATTGACCTAGCTGTTTTGGTCTACAGCTAGCATCTGGATATTGGAGGGAGACCCACCACGTAAGGGGCATGGAAGCTAAGCAGATACCACTATTGACCACTGGGCTGTGGGTTCTGGGCAGCCCATCTGCCCCAATGCAGGCTTTTTGGTGTAGCAGAGGTGCCTCCCCTCCTCCCTAGAAGCTTGCCCCAGTGGCATAGGAGCTGCCCTTCAAGCCTTGTTGGAGTCAGCATTTGTGCCAGCTTTGGGGAACATGGATGTGGCTTGCCTGGTCCAGACCCACCTGGCTTTGCCCCTATACCAGGCTCAGTGGAAGAACACAGAACAGGGATCCTTGGGAGTTCTGAGGCCTCACCTGGGGTGTCCAAGTATTTATCCTGATTAACAAAGGCCAAGCATAAATCCCACTGCTACCACTGCAACTGACATTCTCCTACAAGCACCACCTACTGACCAGGAGGTCAACCTACGCAGCCCATTAAAACATTTGCTGACCCAATTGTATAGCACTCAATTGTCTCTTATGCTCAAGTGCCACATGCTAGCCTGAAGGGTGAACTACACAACCCAGTACAATTCATGTTGATAGAAGTGCACAGTGCTAGAGAATGAGATAGGCTTCTGGAGACTTCCATCCTCCCCTCTCTGCAGAAAGCAGTGAGTCTTCTCACATGTCTAGTACACCACTACTACAACCTACAAATAACTAGCATTTCACAAAGCCAACACACTAAGATTATCTATAACCAAAAATTCATACAGACCCTTGGTCCCCTGAAAGCCCAAGGACCCTACCCAACATACACCATATTTACAACCTCGAGAGGGAAAAAAATCCCATTTAAACAAAAGTGTACCCCAAAATAAGAAGTGACAGCTTCTCCAATTGACAAAGAATCAGCATAAGAACTCTTGCTGTACTAAAACCCAGAGTGCAATGACCACCCCCAACAAAGGATTACAATAGCTCTCTAGCAATGGATAACTAAAGTTAAAATACTAAAATTACAAATGAAGAATTTAAAATATGAATTTCAAGGAAGCTCAATGAGATCCAAAAGAAAGTTGAAAACCAACACAAATAAACCAGAAAATTACTCAAAATATGAATAAAAATTTTTAAAACAAACAAAATTCTGGAAATGAAAGACTCATCAAAGGAATTACAAAATACAGTTAAAAGCCCATATAATAGAAAAGACAAAGCAGAAGAGAAAATTTCAAAGCTTGAACAGAGGGCTTTTGAATTAACCTTATCAGGCAAAAATAAATAAAATTAAATTAAAACAAAACCAACAAAGCCTTTGAGAATTATGGAATTATGTAAAGTATTCAAACCTATGAGTTATAGATATTCCTAAGGGTGAAAAAGAATAAGTAAAAAATGTGGAAAACCTGTTTGAGAGAATAATTGAGGAAAGCTTCCCTGGTTTTGTAAGAGATTTAGACATGTAGATAGATACAAGAGGTTCAATAAACACCAGGGAGATACATTGCAAGGAGATGTACTATCTAAAATCAATGTGAAGGAAAAAATTTTTGAAACAGTAAGATAAAAATATCTAATCACTAATGGAGCAAAGCTCAGCAGACTGCCCAGCAGAAACCTTATAAGGAAGAAAAGATTGGGATCCTATTTTCATTATTCTCAAAGGAATGAACTGTCAGCCACAGATGTTGTATCCTGCTAAACATAGCTTCATAAATGAAGAAATAAAGTCTTTCCCTGACAAGAAAATGCTAAGGGAATTCATCACTACAAGACTGGCCATACAAGAACTGTTCAATATAATTCTAAACATCTGTGCAAAAGGTTGATACTTGGTATCTTTAAAACACATGAACCCATAAAACTTACAAGTTTTAAAAAAGAGTTACACAATTGAGAATAGAAAGCAACTAGGTAACAATTAACATTATGAAAGGAACAGAACCTCACACACAAATATTCACTTTGAATGTAAATGGACTAAATACTCCACTTAAAAGGTGTAGCTTAGCAGAACAGATTAAAAAAAAAAACACAACCCAAATATCTGCTGCCTTCAAGAGACCCACTTAACCGGTAAGGACTTTTATAGATGCAACATGAAAGGATGAAAAAAAAATTCCATGCAAATGAAAACCAAAAGGAAATAGAAGTAGCTACTCTTGTATCAGGTAACACAGACTTTAATCCAAAAACTGTGAGAAAAAAAAAAAGACAAGGTCACTACATAATGATAAAGGAATTGATTCACCAAGAAGAAATAGCAATCGTAAATATATATGCACCCAACATTGGAATACCCAGACGCATAAAACAAATACTGCTAGAACTAACAAAAGAGAAAGAAAACAATACAATGATAGTGGGGGAATTCAACAACCTACTTACAGCGCTAAATAGATAAAAGCAGAAAATAGAAAAAGAAACACTGGACTTAAACAGGACTGTGAAACAAATGGACCAAACAGACATTTACAGAACATCCTACCCAACGACTGCAGAATATACATTCTTTTCACCAGTAAATGGAACATTTTCTAAAGTAGAGCACATATTAGTCCACAAAAATGTCTCAATAAATTTTAAAAATCGGGCCGGGCGCGGTGGCTCACGCCTGTAATCCTAGCTCTTGGGAGGCCGAGGCGGGCGGATTGCTCAAGGTCAGGAGTTCAAAACCAGCCTGAGCAAGAGCAAGACCCTGTCTCTACTATAAATAGAAAGAAATTAATTGGCCAACTGATATATATATTAAAAAAATTAGCCGGGCATGGTGGCACATGCCTGTAGTCGCAGCTACTCGGGAGGCTGAGGCAGAAGGATCGCTCGAGCCCAGGAGTTTGAGGTTGCTGTGAGCTAGGCTGACGCCATGGCACTCACTCTAGCCTGGACAACAAAGCGAGACTCTGTCTCAAAAAAAAAAAAAAAAAAAATCAAAATAATATCAAGTATCTTCTTAGACCTTCAACAACAATACTTAGACCCTGCATCTGACCAATTATATTAGATGCTATGAGGTTGGTGTCTAGGCATGCATAGTTTTAAAAAGCTCCATTGAGGATTCTAATGTGTAAAAAGCTTTGAAAATAACTCTATTCTAGATTTTTGGATGATTTATTTCTCTGAGAAAAAAAAAATTAGCTCTTTCTTTGACCTGCAGACAATACCCTCATTTCCACAAAGCATTTTTGTACTCAATTCCGCAGCATGGCTTTAGATTCTCAGAAACTCATTATTCAATACCTCATTCAAACATACTCAATAATAGTTGTTAACTTTCAGTGATCCCTGCCCTTGAGTACTCAACTTGGTCAAAAAGCTTCGTAGCTTTCAAGATATGAATTGATAAATGTCATTTTGTTAAAGCAGAATTAGGGTTTCCAGATTCAAATCAGTCATTTTATGAAGAGATATAGTTAGATTAAACTCTTAACAGCTAATGGAGTTTGCTTCCCAGAAGCTTTGATTGCTTAGCTTGGAATAGGTTTGGAAGTAGTATTAAAGTAAAAATATATATTCACATGGATTTTAAAATTGTGTGTCTACATAAGTTATGAATTATCAAATTTTAGACCTTTATTCTGCAATAAGGAAAAACATAATTGGCAGAAAATATCTCTCAATTGTAAGAGCTATTACTTTTAACTCTTTATGTTCTCTGTTATGTGTGTGTCTGTGTATCTGTATTTCTGATTTGAGTGTCCCTACCACCAAATTCCTAAGTAAGACTTCTCTATAACTTAGTTTTCAAATGTCTCAATTTACTCCAAAATTAAGGAAAATATATTTAATTCAAATTATTTACCATCTTTCTCCTATTCCCACTTCTAAGTTTGGATAACCATATCATTTATAGTTTTCTAATTGGTTATCATTATAATTTTATTTCATTTTCTTGAATATCCCTTCAGAGATATTTTACATGTATAAACAAATACATTCTTAAATCAATTCTTTATAAAAATATAGTAATAACTGACTCTTCTGAATCTTGCTTTTTTTCATGTAATGATAAATTATGGAGATAATTCCATATTCATAGAGAATGAGCCTTCTCTATTTTTTCTATTCTATTCCATTTTATGAATGGACATACCATTATTTATTAACCAGACTCTTACTGATGCACATGTAGGTGTTTTTCAGTTTTATACTATTATAAAACATGTAGCAATGATTAAATAAATTTTTATCTCTTGACTCCTCAGCTTCTTGGACCCAAACTAGATATTGAAATACTCCTATCCAGCCTGCATTCTCAGTTCATGCTATTGCTGAGGTTTCACACCTCAGAGTAGACTTCTCATTATCTTCTTGGTTCTTTCTGAGATTACAGCTAAAATCTTCTTACTTTCACCTATGAGTGAGTTCCACTACATTTAGCATGGCTTTCATTTATTTTATAGGGTTTAGTTGTCTTATAGGTCCAATAAATATAAAAAATAAAAAATGGAATTTGCATTTTTATTTCTAATTCTCCTTGTTGCTCTTAGACAACTTCAAAGGAGAGGAAGAAATAATACTAGTATTTAATATTTCACTACCACATTTAAACCAGAATTTCAAGTCACTATAATTTTCAATAATATACTAAAATCTCATTTGCTCATCAGGTAGATTTTAGAAAATAACTGTTGGTGCTCCATTACATAAGAGGAATTAATGACTGTCCTTACAGAATCTCTACTTCTCCCGTTCCTACTTCTACCTTTTATTAAAAATACTTAGTTACAGAGCAATATAAATATGATAATTGATATATACTCTAATATTTGAAAAATAATTGAATAAGTAAGAAAATATTGATGATGGAGATGGAGGATGGGAGAGGTAAGGATGTTTTATTTTTGCTATGAGTATGGGAGTGAGTGGGAGAAGGAAGAATGAAAGGGGTAGAGGGAGGACAGGAAGAAGAATGTTTGATGTATCAATATAATAGGTAACCTTATTTCTGTGGCCTTGATTGCTGCCACAGACCTTCAGTGATTCGCAAGGGAACTGTGGAAATTGAATATGGCAAGTGCCTCTTGTAGACAACTATCTGATCAGAGGCTGCAGCCCCATCCTGTCATTGCCTTTGCCAGTGCTCAACTCTGGCCTCTTTGGCCAACAGCTGCTCAGTTTCCTTTGTCCCTGGCAGGGATATAACTTCATATGACCTATTATGGAACCAAAATCACCTCCGCAAGACTGATGTATATAGTTTTAGCTGCTATGTTTCTGATCAATTCTCATTTATGGCTTTCCAATTTTAGGTCTTAAGGTTACATAAAATTTTCTTTATGATACCTAATTACTTATTTTAATAATTGAGCACCCACCACACCCAAGGAACTGAGTTAGATGTTCAAAAGGGTAAAAATAAAATAAAGACAGGTACATGTCCTGTCTTCAATAGGCTATAGTTTCATATTGTTTAACAGGTTTATTTGGGTCTAATCAAAGGTTTAAAAAACAACTATAATTAGAATTTTACTGTAAGTGCCTAATTAGGCAAATTGGTACATGAAGATACTTACCACTTGTTCGCCACAAAAAAATCTTTATCTCCCTGAGCCTATGACTGTTAATACAGTAAGAACATAAAAAATGGCTAATAAATTACTTTTTTATGTCCACATTCTGGGCTGCGTTTCAGTATAATATTGTTCACAACTTATCCACTACAAATATCAATTCTATCATTTAAACTTAATAAATAATACATATCATTCAGTATGCAATTTGAAAAAGCATGCAAATCTTTTGCATTTATCCTATAGAACAAAGTGTATATCTAGCATACTAAATTTGCATTGGTTTAATTTTTTGTTTTTTAGAGGTAATATAGTTATAGTCTCACAATCATTGAACTGTATTTTTTGCAAAAGTGTTATTCCTGATGAGGTTTGCAAACATAACATACACGCTCTTTCAGAATAGCAAAAGAATGTGGCATGGTGTCATTTTGCCTTATACTTTTATTTCATTCATTCTTTAATTTATCAATTCCTAATTTTATCAACCAATGGTCAAAAATAACTCCAATTTTTAGTACTTCCTGAATACTAGATATACTAGACATCCCACAGAAGACTTGTATTCATTATGTCATCTTGACCTTAAAGTAATCATATGATCCTAGTTTTACTATCATTCTCACCTTACAAATGAGGAAGATAAGCCTCAGAGAGACTAAGTAATATATCCTCAGTCTCACAGCTATTGCAATTTCATATTAGGTCTTTTAAAAAATATAATTATGTCTAGCATGTTGTGGTTTTTAAAGATATTTACAATGCCAAATAAGTAACATAACTCTAGTTAAAGCAAAGGACTATACATGTAAGCAGAGAAAATGTTTATATACACACAAACACATATATACCTATAGGTGTATTTATACATAAATATTTAATATATTTTCTGCAGAAAAAGGAAGCAGAATCTGCTTTTCATTCTTGATAAAAGTAAAGGAAGCTTTTAAAAAGAGATGAAAGATTAATAGGATAATAAGAAAACTTCCTATATTTCATAGGAAAATGGCAGAATTCAAGGGAGGATATGAAACCCATGTTAAAATGTGTAATATGCACTTTTGTAAAGGAAGCAATGAATAGACATATTCTGGATAACTTCTAAGTATGTAAAGGTAAAACCTTCAATTGGCTGGTCAAAGAAAATTATGCAAAAGAAAATTAAAAATTGATCCAATGAATAAGTTACCTGTAGGTTGGCTACTAATGTCTCCACAGTTACATAAAAGTTCAGATATCAACGGGGCACATTTTATAGAACTGGGTGTGGAAAAAAAATTGCTTTGCAAGAATTCAATACTCAGTCAAATTAGGGTCACAATGAATGCAATAACTTGACATTTTTAGATATACAGCAACTCAGGAGGTATATTATGCAAAATATATTTTTTAAGGCTCAAAATAAATCAATCTTAATTTATTTTCTAACATCAAAATGGCCTAAACATAACTGTATATTTAGGTTGCAGTTGTAAAGATGCTTAAATACCTGAATTAAAATATCATGAAATTCTGAAAGGATGCAGAATATTGAAAAATTGTAATGAAATGATACACCAAAAATCTAGATTCTATCTTTAAAATATAAGATATAGAATAAATGAGTGTGAGAATAAACAAAATATTATCTTTAATGACCTTTATGTTACACACTTAATAGTGAAATAAATAGCTCAATAAATTTTTAAGTTCTGAAAGAAAATACATAAAAGTTGTACTGGAAAACTAAAATGAAGTTCTATTAAACATTTATTTTGATATAAAATATTATTATTATATGCAAAGCAAAAACTCTTGGAATGAAAAAAATTGAAAAATAACCACAACAAAGTTGGCAGTTATCAACATACTTGTTAAAATAAGACATTCTAAAATAATTTATAACTTGTAATGCATTTGAGAAATTGTTCTATTTTCATGTTACTCATATCATCTATTCCATGGTGACATCATTTAATATGCCTCCTTTTAAAGCATTTGATGGGAAAAAATTATTAAAATTGCCTATATATTATGCCAGAAGGTATAATTTAGGGGAAAAAACACTCTCGGAATTAGAAATTGTACTGGCCACATTTCCTGATAACAATGCAATAATAAACTGGAAATATATAGCAATTATTTAAAGAAATAAAATAATACAAAGTTTAAAAAATTATAAATTCACTAGCATCAAACATAAATTCAAACTTACACTTATAATATATATGGAATATATAATATATTTATAAAATAAAGTATTCCATATATATCAAAATTTATGAAAAGAGAACATAAAGACATACCTTTGTATGATTTTATTACTAAATTAGGGAAAAATCAAAGTATGAGAAGTAAATATTAAACTCAAGAGACTGATAAATCAATATAAAAGAGTAAGAGAAAGGTACCCATTACTATAAAAGTCATAAATTAGAATAAGAAAAATAGTGGCAATTACATACTTATGCAAAGATTATTTTTAAATAAAATGACTAACCAAAATAAATAACTAAAAATACAATAAATGGGCAAACTTCTGACAAACCAAATGGAAAAAAAGTAAAGGAAATACAAATGCATAGCATTTTAAATAAAAAATACATGTGGGATTGTGGAACTGCATGGCAAAGAAAGACAGAAAATTTAAGTGGACTCACAAAATCTTCTTCCCCTATGTCTAAAATAATTGGAGAAAGAAAAGCAAGAAAGAGTCACTTATAACAGCCAGAAAATAAGAAAGTCACAAACCTCAAAAAAAAAAAAAAATGTCAACTAGAGAAACAAACAGGAAATTCTGACATGGAGCATCAAAGCATGGCTGAGCTACGTAGCTACATGCATAGCACTGAGAAGTAATACTTGTGACTCATAAATACTTAATATTGCCTAATTGGTAGGAAACTAACATCAAATTTGACCTTTTGTTACCTTTTTATGTTTGTTTTGTGTGAAAAAGGAAAATAAGCCCCAGAAATTTCTACCCAGAAACAGCTAATAAGCAAGTTCTGTGATACCTGAAGGAATATTGGGAATATAGGAAAAGAACAGTCCAGCATAAGGCACATGTACATACATTTATACATATATGGACTCATATCTAAAAATGAAATTCAGTTAAATAAGAGATTACAGAATTTAGTAATGAAGAAACAATACTAAATGGTAGAGTATCAATTTAATCATGGAGAAAATATTGTACAGCTATAGAAATTATAGCTTTAGAATCATAGTGATATGTAAAAGCATGATTGTATAAAATAATGGTATAATTTTAAAAAATGAGTGGAGGAGGAAGTTGGAGAGTGTTGATATCTTCACTTTCCACAGGAAATATAACTGATACTGTCAGAAATTAAACTTTACAAAAATATTATGGGAATTGTATCTCCTGAATTTGAATTTCTTTCATTTTAGTTTCTTAGTTCTGTGACTAGAAATATAACTACGACCATCACTGTTATTAAAATCTGTATGGTACTGTTCATCTTCTTTCATCCTCTTTCTCTCTTTCTTTCCCCTGCTCTCTCCAGTTCCTTAAACTATCCACGTATTCATCCATTCATCCTTCTACCTGTCATGGTCTGCGTGTGTGTATATCTTGGAATAGTTCAAGAATAATGGTAAGAGTGGTTGTTCTGGTGTTAAAATTTGGACTTCTTTCTTTGTAATCATCATTTTGTAGTTTCTCTTTTTTAAATTTATAATGGGCAAGCATTCTTTTATTTTTAAAAATGCAAAACAAATGTGATATTGTTTTCAGACATGGATAATCTCATATATATAAACTAAATTTTGCTTAAGGATATGTGAAAAATTTGAAAACCCTAAAACCCAGGGGTAAGTGTAGTTCTTTTACAGAGAGTTTAAAGATGCGTGTTTCATAAGGAAGGCCTTAAATATTCTATTCTATATACATTTTTTCAGAAATTGAAAAATTTTTGAAACCCTCCTACTTTTTTATACAAAGCATATAGAATCCTCATAACAAATCCTATAAAAGATAATTCAGAATGGAAAAATGGGACCAGTATTAATTAGAAATATTAATGTAAAAACTCTCAAAGTACTAATACATGATAAATGGTAGTATATTTCAAAAGCCATTATAATCAAGTATGGATCATTTCATAAATTACAAATAATTATCAGCATCTTTTAAGAGAATCATATTTCTCTTCTAAGATAATGATGTAATAAATTATTTTATACAGTTATGATGTTTAAATAATATCTTAATTCATGAAAATATTATTTAATCATATAATTTATGTAGTTCAAATATTATAACTATATTAAAGAAACTTATTATATCATTACATTAGAAAAGAAAATGTGCTTCTCTCAAAATATGTTGAAAAATTATTTGTTAAAATCCAATATATCTGTCTCAAACTTACTTTTTCCTTATTAGGTTAAAATTTAGCCATTGCTAAGCTACTACCCAAATTCTAATTAGTATGGATATATTATAGTAATTCTCATTATATAACAAGAAAAAGTGATTCTCACTCTTAATATTAATAGTTAAACCTTTATTCTCCAGAAGTTCAAGTAAATCCAATTAGATTTGATACAGAGAACAGTTTTGTTCATCAGAAATACAGGGATTTAACTATGACAATTTTCATATGATGGGATAGCCTTACATGAGAACCACCTAATCTCTAATGATCAGGCTACTCAATAATGTGTATATTGATGAAATAAATACACAAAATTAATGTTTTTCTACATATCAGCAATTTGAGTAATATAAACAGGGTCGTCATTTTACAAATAATCATTGAGATACAAAATAGGTATACACACACACTGCAACAATTGTATGAAGAAAACATCTATGAAGAAAACATTTTATTGTAGATAAAATTTTTAAATAAATTATATAAAGATAGGAAAGTCAATATTTTAATGTCAACTTTTATAATAATCTCTACTAGTATAATTCAAATTTAAAAACCCAAATAATTTTTAAAACCTTCTCAATTTCATGCAAAGTTATAAATAAATGAATGGAAAATAACATTTTTAATATAAGATAATGAGAGGAGACTTGAACAAATGCATATGTTAAAATATTGTATTAATATAAAGATACAACACAGAAATCAAGTGTTAGAGGGACCAGTAAACACAGATAAGGAGAATGAGTGGAAGAGTAGAAATAATAAATAATGAAATTTATATTAAAGAGTTGATATCCTAGTCTGGGCAACATAGCAAGAACCTGTCTCTTAAAAAAAAAAAAAACTAGCCAGGTGTAGTGACATGCACCTGTAGTCCTAGCTTCTCAGGAGGCTGAGGGAGGAGGATCCCTTGAGCCCAGGAGTTTGAGGTTACAGTGAGCTATGATTGTGCCACTGAACCACAATCTGGGCAACAGAGTGAGACCCTAAGAGTTGATATCTTTTGAATAGGTAGAAGTTTAATTCTCTCTATACAGGAGTAAAATGTAATTATTTTTACAACTTGCATGCATAAAAATGAAACAGGTTTTACAGGTCTGATTTCATCTGTACAGTTCCTTTCAAGCAGAAACATATTTAATCCTATTCTTTTTTTAAATTTCTTTTTTAGAGAAGGGGTCTTGTTACATTGCCCTGTTTAGTCTCAAATGCCAGTGCTCAAGAGATCCTCCCCACCTCAACTACAGGACTGTGCCAACACACCCAGCCTTACCTTATTCTTAAAACATCATTCTTTTTTCTTTTTCTTTTCTTTTTATTTTTCCTTTTTTTTTAAATTTTACAGTATTATGGAGGTACAAACATTTTGGTTACATAAATTGCCTTTGCTCCACCCAGCAAGCATGCCCATCCCTATGACAGCATGCACTGCATACGTTAGGTGTGGATTTACCCATCCCCTCCTCCTCGCTTCACCTGCCTGACACTCTATGAATGTTACTTCCATATGTACACGTTAGTGTCGATCAATTAGTATCAATTTAATGGTGGGTATATGTGATGTTTGTTTTTCCATTCTTGTGATACTTCAATTAGAAGAATGGTCTCCAGTTCCATCCTGGATAATACAATAGGTAGTTCATTGTTTTCTTTTATGGCTGAGTAGCACTCCATGGTATACATATACCACATTTTATTAATCCACTCATGTATTGATGGGCACTTGGATTGTTTCCACATCTTTGCAATTGTGAATTGAAAAAATTATATATCTAAGGAATATGAGCCCAACTATAGGTGAAATGAATCTATGGTGACAAAGGTCAGAATAGCCTCTGGGAGTGGGGTGGGCTTGTACTGACTGCAAAGGGTCATGAAGTATCTTTCTATGGTGGTTGCACAGATGAATACATTTATTAAATCTTATATACAAAAAGTTTATTTGAACAAAGCCAAATGATAGGAATTATAAAATCACTAAAAATAAGTAAAATATCATATATATGAAGAAATACATATCTTAGTAGTATTTAAAGATAAATCAGTTTAAATATCACATTCTTGGCCAATCAAATTAAATATAATATATAATTCATTATTTCTAGGAGCAAGGGCTCATAGATTCTACTACTTCTGTAAATTGTCACAACTATTTGGAGGATTGTTTAAAATATATTACAAAAACCTTAAAAATGCATTTCCATTTTAACCCAGAAATTCCAAATTCAGTTGTTTATCCTCAGGGATTATTAGCTAAAATGTGAAAAGATCTATGTATAATATTATTTTGTTTCATTATTTCCAAATAATAAAATTGGATGGTCAACCAATCTAAGATTTGATCAATAAACTAGGAAAAATACAATGGCTACATCATCATTATGTTCTAAAATAATATTTAGTACCATTGACCTACATTCACAATAAAATCTTAAGTAAAAACTTTTATGTTGCATATTACTATATATATCATGAACCCATCTCAAAATATATTTAAATATTATATGTAGATATTAATAGGAATTCATAAAAAAGACTGAAAGTTGTATACCAAAATGTTTGTAGGTTTCTTTGCTGTTTCATAATGAATATGTAAAATTTGAATTGCACAAAATATGAAGTAAGGTGAGTTCAATAGTGTCAAATGCAACAGACAGATTCACAATAATAGAATGGAAAAACAAGCTCCACATGTACTCACCATCAAATTTATATTAATGGATCAACATTTAATTGCACATACAGTAGTAACAATACTGGGGTGTCGGGCAGGTGAAATGGGGAGGAAGGGATGGGTATATTCAACCTAATGGGTGTGATGTGCACCATCTGAGGGATGGACACGCTTGAAGCTCTGACTCAGGTGGGGCAAAGGCAGTATATGTAACCTAAACATTTGTACCCCCATAATATGCTGAAATTAAAAAAAAGAAAAAAGTCATAGGATTTCAAAAGAAGAAGGTGACATTAGGGTAACCAATTTCAGAATAACAACAAGGGGGCAGAACTCATATTCAGGTGGGTTACAGAATTAAATTGAGAGTAAGTGGAACTAGAAAAGGTAGACAAGTCTTTCAGGAAGCTTGTATGAGAAGAGAAAATGAGAGATGACAGGACAGCAAGATAGGATCAAAGTTCAAGAAGTGTATTTGTTTAGGTTAGTAGAAACTTCAGCATGTTTGATGACTAGAGTGAAGAAAGAGTAAGAAGAGTGAAGAGACCAGAGAATTGAGACCATCAACAAACTAACATTTCAGAGGAAAGTGTGGAAGCTACAGATAAAATAAGTGGCCTTGATCAGGATAAGAGACATCATCCTCTGAGCTTCAGTACAATTTAGCAAAGAAAACTAAACTTATCTGTATGCAAATAAGGTTTTCAGGTTTGGGAGCAAAATGTTAAGTGGGAGCAATTTTGTCAATAGGATAAGTGTAAATTAGTTTATCTCCTGAGAATTCAGATGCTCAATAGGAGGCTACAAGAAAGGGGTGATAGTCATTGAGGGAACAAGTAACAGGATCAGGAGCAGAATAAAGACAAATGCAGATTCCTGAGAAAGTTCTGAGGGCTGAGATAAAGTTAGAAGGTCTGGATTTGTCATGGTCCTAATCTGCATGCATATGTGAGTTTTATTAAAGCCACTTAGCCACCCATGTGAAGTAAAGGAAAAGGCAAATCATGTTGAGTCCAGAGTATAAGATGACACAGGGACAATAACATGAGTTACTGTATATGGATTCAGGTGGGAAGGAATTCTGGGAGAGCAGTTTGTGGCTTTCATGGTTGCAGGTGCTCAGCCCCAGAACTAAGATATCAGATGTATTATCTCCACGGGCATTTAATTTTGCAAGAAAGTTATCTTGGAGAGGTAATCTACCAGCCACATACCATATCATCTGGAAAGTAAATGCTGAAACAATAAGGATGGTATCAGCCTAAAGGATACAGGAGCTTCTATACAAGAGTGCAAAAAATGTTTCAGAAACAGCTTGAAAATCTAAACTTCCTCTTTTCTCAGAAGGTTTGGATAAATAAACAATGGCACAGAAAAATAGGATCAGGGAGCAAATTCTTTTACCATGCTAAAACATTTAAAGTGTGTAAATAAGTGTACAGACATACAGATATACACACAAAAGCAAAGACAAATGTACAGCACACCTCTTAATATCAGGAAACTGTTTTTACTAAGTATTATAAACATTCTTTCGTTTTTTGTAGAGACAGGGTTTTCACTCCACTGCAACCTGGAACTCCTTGGCTGAAGTGATCCTCTCGCCTCAGCCTCTCCAGTAGCTAGGACTATAGGTGTGTGTCCCCACACCCATCTATTACGAATATTCTTTAGTATAAAATAGTTTAAGCTTAATTAAATATATTGATTTTTAAAGTAGAATTCTTACCACCACTGAATCATGCATTTCATATAATTAGTTATTTTTAACACCAAATAATTTGGATTTTGAATACCAGCCTATATATCTCATTGGTGATGAAAAAATATTTTTGTCACTAATATATAATTATTGCTCAAATATAGTTCTTTGTTAATATCTGTATTTATTTTTTAGTTTTCAATATAAAATTCTACTTTATTTGTGATAATATGTTTCAACTTTATATTTTAAGATCAATGCCAAAGTGTTTGGGGTAGCTATTTCCTTTTTAAGTGTTATTCGATTAAGTCAATACCCTGCTGTAATTTGGTCATCTGGAAGAAATGAACTGAAACTAATACCAATTTTCAGTTTCCTAAGAGAAAAAAATGTTTTATCTATTCATAATTTATGTAAGAAAGTTTAATCCATAATCTATATTTCTCTACCACAAGCAAAATAATTCCAAAAGAACATAAAGTATGCATTTGGGTTTATGACACCACAATGTATTTATGTATCACATTTGTTGTAGTAAATTTTCTTTGCCTTTTTAATGATGCACAGAAATGAGCCTCAGTGTTTAAGGATGCAACACACTGGAAATAGTTTTAGGGAACAAATAATTAGCCTTTTGGACGTGTGTGTTCATTTCACACAGCAATCTGTTCCTTCATCTCCTCCTCCTTCCTGTTTTGAAGGCAATCGTGTGTGTTACGTGCACCATCTGCAGCCTCACTGACAGGTGCAGGGTCAGTGTTATCCTTCCAAGCACGGAGTTTAGCACAAGCTGGAAATTTTACCAGGCAATTTTGGAGATTCTGAAACTAACCAAAAACCGACAGTCCATTTGACCAGTAGATAAAAGCATTTGTTGGAAATGCTTGTTATTGTACTTTCAAGACCATATACACAGAGGTTTACCTGGTTTGGGACATTATCTAACAATAGGCTTATATCATAATGCATCTTTTTACTACACATAGATTATAAATAATATAAATTAGTGTCATAGATTTTGTAACACAAAATATTTGGGTAGATTTATGTGAACAATATTTTGGCATCTCTCTGTTAAGGTCCATTTAGTCCTCACTCCACTGGGATCCTATTTCTTGACAGTTTAGGACAGGAACAGTTCCCTTGAACCTACTTAGAGATATCAGTAGATGAAGAGATATATTTGGGAGTTTTTAATGGGAAACTTGCCATTTCCCTTTGGTGTCTTGTCATATATAGACACTAGCTTCTATAAGTCAGTTATATTATGAATTAAATTAACATTTGTGAGTTAGTCTAAGTGATTAAATATCATTTTTAACATTTATTCAGTTAATCCCAACAAAAGCAAGATATTTTATATATTTTCCTGACCTGCAGGCTCAGCCCCACTCTGGTGTCTAGGATTCATCCTCAATTTCCAGAGTGGCGTTGACTTGCTGAATTTATCCTGATTCAGGACTTCTTCTTCAACTTTACAGAAACACAAGCATTTAGTAATCACACTGAAAATAAAACCATCATCTTATAGGCATAGTCTCATAGTAATAATTTTTTGAAATGGGATATTAAAATATGAAAGCCAGTTGATTATTTTAAAATTAGAAAATTTTAAAAACATAACAAAACCTAAAATAATTTGATGTCCATCAACAGAGAACAGATCTGATAAATTATGTTAGAACCACATTATAGAATACTATTCATTAATTGTTAAATAATCTCTGATATATGAGATATAGAAAATGTCTGGAAGTATACACAAAACTGAATTAATTGTCCCATCCAGGAGGTTTGGGAAAAAGCAGAACTGCAATGGCATACCTGTATTCCCATGATAAGCAATGTGGTTCCAAGTACACAGGGTTCTACTTGATGCCATCCATTCTCAAAAGGTTGCTTAGTCTGCAGGGAATAATGGAAAATCCTGTCAAAATAAATTTTCGGTGTTTAATTTCATCATATTAAAACAATGGTACAATAAAATTAGGATGAAAAGCTTTACCTTAGAATTCTACCACTCAATATGTGCTGATTAACACTTCTTCCTTGGACAGGGTTTTGATGAGTTATATCAATATTTATTGTGTTATTTCAGCTTTTTTGTGCATGCATTGCAAACCAACATCCTTTCATCAATATATTCTTTCTTTACATGTACAGTGAATTTCTATGACCAAAGGCCATTATAGCTAAAACACTGTAATTAATATTCTGTTTAATTTTGAATATGTAGTCAATTTTGATTACTGCGTATTTTCTATCACTACTACAGTGGTATTCTATTACTATACATTATTACTATACGTTAATATATTTTTCTTCACTTTCTTACCAAGAGAACTTTAGACTTACCTTGAATACCAATCCTCTTTTAGATGATGTTAAAACAACTTTGCTCTCCATGTATTTTCATGCTAATTAGTATCTGTTGCACTACTCTTATCAACTTAAGTTCATTTTTTCATGTAACACATGGTGACTTTATTGACCTTTATAATTTCATATGAAGTCAATTTGTCAAATAATTCTAGTGTAAACTTGACTTCAGTTATCTGTATTAGTTCATGGAAAAAAGGAATTAAAAGACAAAAATAAAAATATAAACTTTATTTCACAACATAAGCTCCATCAAGTTCAAGACACTTTTGTGAGAAATGATACCATCCATTCAGTCCATCCCTAAAGAACTGAGGGACTACATGTCAATGCAGGCTTTTTTTACATTATTAACTAAAGAAAAATGAGTACCCTTTAAAGAATTTTTTAAGATTAGGAAGCAAAAAGAAGTCAGAAGGAGCAAAATCAGGACTGTAAGGTGGATGCTTGATGATTTCTCATCGAAATTCTAGCAGAATTGATTATGTTAGATGAGAGGAATAAGCAAGAGAATTGTGGTGAAAAGGACTCTATGGGGAAGCTTTCCCAGGAGTTTTTCTGCTTAAGCTTTAACTTCCTCAAAACACTCTTGTAATAAGCAGATATTATCATTCTTTGGCCCTCTAGTAAGTCAACAAACAAAATGCCCTGAGCATCCCAAAAATCTGTTGCCATGATCTTTGCTATTGACTGATCCACTTTTGCTTTGACTGGACCACTTCCACCCCTTGGTAGCCATTGTTTTGATTATGCTTTGTTTTTAGGAACATACTGGTGAATCCATGCTTCATCTCCTGTCAGCAATTATTTGAAGAAATGCTTCAGGATCTTGATTCCACTTGTTTAAAGTTTCCATTGAAAGCTTTGCTCTTGTCTGCAGGTGATCTGGGTGCAATGGTTTTGGCACCCACAGAGTAGAAAGTTTGCTCAACTTTAATTTTTTCAGTCAGAATTGCAAAAGCTGAACCAATTAAGATATCTGTTGTGTTGAGTAGTGTTTGTGTTGTTAATAGTTGGCTTTCTTCAATTAGGGTACAAACAAGATTAATATTTTCCTTGCCAATTGGTATGGATGGTCTGATACTATGGGATTCATCTTCAACATCATCTAATCCTTTCTTAAAATGTGTTATCCATTTGTAAACTGTTGATTTTGAGGGGGTCAATGTTTCCATAAAACTTTTTTTGTAAAACAATAATTTCACCATTCTTCCATCTAAGCTTAACTATAAATTAGATGTTTATTCTTGCTTCAATTTTAGCGGAATGCATAGTGTTCTGATAGGGGCTCTTTTCAAAATGACGTTTTATCCTTCTTAGTGTCTCAAACTTAATTCTATTCAGACATATTATAACAAGCTAGTACAAGTTTATTTTGTTGCAAAAATTGAAACCCATGCATAGTTCTTTTCATAATATGCATTTGCCATTAACTTTTGGCAGACCCCTTGTATATATGCATGATAGAATAAATTTTAAGATTTTCTATTCTTTCAGAATGTCTAGTTTTGGTACCAGGGTGAATGAATATAAAGTCCTAGGAAGAAAGTAATCTTCATTCCCATTCCTTCACCTCGTTTTCAGTGTTCCATAGGAATATGCTTTTTTTTTCTGTTTCTTTATTTTAATTTTTTTTAATTTCAGAATATTATAGGGGTATAAATGTTTAGGTTATACATTTTGCCTTTGCATGACCCAAGTCAAGCTTCACGCATGCAGTGTTTACCTTATTTCTCCCTAATAGGCTGATGTGGTATTTTTCTGAGCTGATGAATGTAGGGCTAGAGGGAGGATAAGTTAAATATTTTAAAGTTTCTCTTAATGTAGCATTTTTCAATCTATGTTTTCTCAGGAGTCCTTTATATGCTTAAAAATTATTGAGGACCCCAAAGAGCCTTTGTCTGCTCTGGATTATATCCACCAATACTTACCATATTAGAAATTAAAACAAATTTTAAAATATGTACTCATTACTTCATTTAAAATTATACTAATAGAACCTTTACATTAACCAAAAATATATCTTATGAAAAATATACTTTCCCAAAAAATTCAGTGAAAGAATGGCTTTCTTTATACTTTTGTAAATCTTTTGAGTTATTAGATTAGTAGAGGATAGCTGGGCTTTCATATCTGCTTCTGTGTCTAATTTCTTCCAATATCTCATTTCATGTAGCCTTTGGAAAACTCCACAATACATTCATGAGAGAATGAAGGTAAAATGGCAAGTAACATCTTAGTATTAATATGAAATAGTTTTAACCTCATTGATTTCCTCAAAGGGTCTCAGTGCTCTCCAGAGGTCCCCATGCTACACATAGAGAACTACTGCCTTAAGAGATTAGATAATGAATCATTCTCAGCATTATGCTTTGGTTTGTAAATTGATTTATGAATTTTCTGTACACCAAACCATAGGTAGCTCTATAATTCTATGAAGATTGATTACTGTCTGGAATTGGGAATGATATAAGGGGTTTGTTAATGAGGACTAGGTAGTATGGGGACAAATACATATGTGATTTTACATATAACATGTGCATAAAATTCAAGTATCTATAACCTGGCCTGTGCCATTATTCTTAGATCCTTGTGTTTACAAAGTCCTTTTGTATGGAGAGGTACATTCTGCTATGATGCTGATGATGTTTTACTAACAACCTAATACATGTAAAATGATCTTTTATCATTCTATTGCATAAATACTAGTATAAGTTAAAATAAGATGTGTTAGGTAATTTGATGTTCAGGAAATAAGAAATGGACTTACCAAATTTCAAACTTATACATAGTTTCCTTCTCACTCATTAATTCATATCTTTATTCAATTCATATTTATTGAGCATATAATTCATGCCAGATGCTGTTATAGGTACAGCATATATGCCAAATGATTTAAAGAAAGAATGTACATACAAACACACATCACATTCTTGCTCTATATAAATTTAAGATCAAATTCATATTTCAAAAGTATAAATCTTTTAATGAAGCAAGCTCATTAAATTTTGCCATTTTTAACAATGAAAATCTAACCACTTAAAGGGCATTATAACCTTAAGAATCCTTGAATAGTCATCTAAATATTGTGGAAAGCTATAATTGGGTTATAAGCAGAGAACAGAAGGTATCTAATTTAGGTTTTTAAAAGATCAATCCAGAGATTTTGTGGAGAATAGGCTGTAGAAGGGCAAGAATGAATGCAGAGAGACCAGTTAGAAAGCTATTGTGATTGTTCATGCAAAAAAACATTAGGATTGAAACTATGGCTGTTGTGATAAAGCTTATAAGAAACAATCAGATTCATAGCATGTTTTGAAGTAGTCCTAGCCAAACATGTTGATGGATTTTATGTAGTGGGTAAAGAGAGAAATTACAGATGACTGCTGAATTAAAGATTACTCCTGAGTAACAAGGATGATACATATTGATAGAGTTGCATATCAAGATGTTAAAGAGCTGTATTTGTGACATATTAACTTTAAATTGATTATTAGATAACTTCATGGTATAACTACCCATAGAACCAATTTAATCATTTGGATGCAGAGATTTTATGGATAAAAACTTCAAAAGCACAGGTAGCAAAAACAAAAATTGAAAAATGGGACTATATTAAACTAGAAAGCTTTGCACAGCAAAGGAAACAATCAACAGAGTGAAGAGACAACCCGTAGAATGGGAGAAAATATTTGTAAACTATTCATCTGACAAGGAAATAATCTCCAGAATATATGCGGAACTCAAATAACTCAATAGCAAAACAAAAGAAAACAAAACAAAAATATAATCGTATTAAAAAGTAGAAAAAGGAACTGAATAGACATTTCTTAGAAAAAGACACACAAATGGACGACAGGGGTATGAGAAAATGGTCAACACCACCAGTCATCAGGGAAACGCAAATCAAAACCATAACAAGTTATCATCTCACCCCAATTAGAATGGCTATTATCAAAAAGAAACAAAAAATAACAAATGCTGGTAAAGATATGAAGAAAAGGATGCTCTTATACACTATTGGTGGGAATAAAAATTAATACAGCCATTATGGAAAAAGTATGGAGGCTTCTCAAAAAACTAAAAATAGAGCAATCATATCATCCAGCAATCCTGCTACTGGTTATTTATCTAAAGGAAAGGGAACCAGTTTATCATAAAGATAACTGCACCTCCATGTCGATTATAACACTATTCACAATGACAAAGATATACAATCAACCTAAGTGCCTAACAACAGATGAACGGATAAAGAAAATTTGGAATATATACACAATGGAATACTATTCAGCTATTAAAAGCATGAAATCCTGTCATTCATAGCAACACAGATGAGCCTGGAGGACTTTATGTTAATCAAAGTGAGTTAGGCACAGAAAAATAAATACTGCATGTTATCACTCATATGTGGAAGCTAAAACATATTTTGAGCTCATGGAAGTAGAGAGTGCAATTGTGGGTATTAGAGGCTGGGAAATGTAAAGACGGGAAGGATGGGATACATTGGTAAATCAGTACAAAATTAATGCTAGATAGGAGGAATGATTTCTGGTGTTCTAGAACAGTGTAGTGAATATAGTTAAGTATAAATTACTACATATTTTCAAAAAGCTAGAAGAGAGGATTTTAAATGTTCACAACACAAAGAATTGATTGAGGTGATGGATATGCTAATTAACCTGATTTTATTATTAAACTATACACATTGAACTATCACTCTGTATCCCATATATATGTACAATTATTGTGTGTCAACTAAAAAAAAAGGGAATAAATATGGAATGAGGTGCATTTACTTACTTATTTGCATATGAATGTCCAATGATTCCAGTGTTATAAGTTGAAAAACTATTCTCTCTTTAATTTCCCAACGACCTTTGTCAAATATCATCTGACACATATATGTGTGAATCTATTTATGGACTCTCTGTTTTATCCTACTTGTTTATTTGTATACCAACACTACATGTCTTGATTAGTGTAGCTTTATAATAAGTGTTGAAATCAGGTAGTGATTAGGAATAAACTTAAGAAAGTGAAAGACTTATATACCAAAGACCATAAAACACTGGTGAAAGAAATCAAGGAAAATACAATTCAATGAGAAGATATCCTACGTTTGTGTATTGGAAAACTTAATACAGTTTAAAAGTCCATACTACACAAATTGATTCACATATTTGGTTCAGTGGGATCTCTACCAAAATCCCAATGACACTTTTTGCAGAAACAGAGGGAAAAAATCCTAAAATTCATATAAAATCACAGGGTAGTCTGAATAGCCAAAACAATCTTGAAAAAGTTGCAGAACTCACACTTCCCGATTTCAAAACATACTATACTATAAACCTACAGTAATTAAGATGATGTATTACTGGCAGAAAGACAGTTATATAGACCAATGGAACAGAATAGAGAGCCCAGAAATGCACCGTTGTAATATACAGTCAAATTGTCTTCAACAAAGATGCCAAGAACAAACAATGGGAAATCAACGATCTCTTCAACAAATGGTGCTAGGAAAACTGAAAATCCACATGCAAAAGAATAAAGTTGAGCCCTTACCTTACATCATGTACAATAATTAACTCAAAATGGATGAAAGACCTTAACATAAGACCTAAAACTATATGACTCCTAGAAGAAAATGTGGAGGAAAGGCTTCCAGACATTGAATTTGGCAGTAATTTCCTGGATATGAAATCAAACATGCAGGAAACAAAAGCAAAAATTGGTGAGAATACATCAAACTTAAAAACTTCTGTGCATTCAAGAAACAACCAATGGAGTAAAAAGACTACCTATCAAATGGGAGAAAATATTTGTAAATCATATATCCAATAAGGAGTTAATATTCAGAATATACAAGGAACTTGAAATAATTCAATGACAAAATACAAATAACCTGAATAAAAAATAAGCAAAGGTCCTGCACTTGAATGTTTATAGCAGCGCAATTCATAATTGCAAGGCTGTGGAAACAGCCCAAGTGCCCATCAATCCAAGAATGGATTAATAAAATGTGGTATATGTATACCATGGAGTACTATTCAGCTCTAAGAAACAACGGTGATATAGCACATCTTATATTTTCCTGGTTAGAGCTGGAACCCATACTACTAAGTGAAGTTTCCCAAGAATGGAAAAACAAGCACCACATATACTCACCAGCAAACTGGTATTAACTGAGCAGCACCTAAGTGGACACATAGGTACTACAGTAATAGGGTATTGGGCAGGTGGGAGGGGGGAGGGGGGTGGGTATATACATACATAATGAGTGAGATGTGCACCATCTGGAGGATGGTCATGCTGGAGACTCAGACTTGTGGGGGGAGGGAGGGAAAGGGCATTTATTGAAACCTTAAATCTGTACCCCCATAATATGCCAAAATAAAAAAAAAAAAGCAATGGACTTGAATAGAAAATTCTCCAAGGAAGATATATAGATGGTGAACAAACATATAAAAAGATGTTTAGCATCACTAATCATTACTAATAGAAATGTAAATCAAAACTACAATAAGATAACTCTTCACAGCCATTAAGATGGCCACTATCAAAAATACAGAAAATAATAAGTGTTGGCAAGGATGTAGAGACATTGGAACCCTTGTGCACTGTTGATGGGAATGAAAAATGGTGTAGCCAATATGGAAAACAGTATGGAGATTCCTCAAAAAATTAAAAATAGAAGTACCATATGATCCAGTAATTCAACTTCTAGTTATTAATATATCTCTAAAAAAATTCAAAGCAGGAGCTTGAAGAGATATTTGCACAACCAGGTTCACTGCAACGTTATTCACAATAGCTAAGAGGTGGAAGCAACTCAAATATTCATTGATGGATGAATGGATAAAGTAAATGTGGTATATGCATGCAACAAAACATTATGCAGGCTTACAAAAAAGACAGAAATGCTGTCACATGCTATAACATGGATGAACTTTGCAGATATTATCCTCAGTGAAATAAGTCAGTCAAGAAAGGACAAATACTGTATGATTCCACTTGTATGAAATACATAAAATGGTAAATATCATAGAAACAGAGAATAGATAGATGGTTTCCAAGGACTGGGATTGGGTCAATTAGTATTTAATGGGTATAGAGTTTCAGTTTTGCAAGATGAAAAAATTCCAGAGCCCTTTTATATAACAATGTGAATACACTTATCACTAATAAAATGTATACTTAAAATGGTTACAGTGGTAAACTGAATGTTGTAGTTTTATACCACAATAATTTAAAAAATCTTCAAAGTGTATAAACAAGTTCAAAAATGGAAAAAGATACAATAAATATAATTTAAAATGTTTTTCAGTTTTATTGAGGTATAATTCACAAATAAATTTTTTTAGGTTTAAGGTGTACAACATGATTTGATATACATATATATTTTGAAATGTTTACCACAATCAAGTTAGTTAACATATCTATCACCTCATCTAGTTGCCATTTGTTTTCAAAAATAATTTTAATTTAGAATATATGAACACCTATAAATCAATAAGAATAAGACAATGTATACCATGGAAATATATAACAATAAGATTTTATTAGTCATTTCCTAGAAGAGAAAACATGGCCAATAAATACACAAAATATGTTCAATTCCATTAGTAACAAAAAACACTATAAAATGCAATTTCACAACAGATTGTAATATCTTCATAAATATCTGGCAATATCTAGTGTTACCAAAAATATTATTCCTCAGAAATTCTCATAAATATACACTTTTAACACTGCTTGAATATTAGCTATTCTGATCTTAGATATCTATAGTCTAGATAAATGTTTGCACATTTGCACAAAGGAAAAGGTAATAATTTTCATAAAACAATCCACATGATTGTCACCAGGAGAATGGATAAATGCATAGTTGTACATTCACAACACTCAATATCATATACTTGTAAAAACTGATTGAGCGGAGGGGGCGGAGCAAGATGGCGGACGAATAACACGGCCAGACAGAGGGTCTCTGCAGAAAAGACCGATTCTAGCAGAAACTAGAGGAAAGAAGCAAGAAGACGAGCATACAGTGGACAAGGGCCGGAAGGAGGGGTACCTGAGACCCCGGGAGACTCCACGGGAGGAGGCTGCGGAGGAGAACTGGAGGCTGAGACCACCGGAGCAGCCCGGAGACCAGCGGCAAGGGTAGGTGGATCTGCTGTTTCCCCTCCCCTGCATTCGGGACTGCTGGTGGGCTCCCAAGCGGGTGGAGAGACCTGCGGACATCAGCCCAGAGACTGACGCCGCCTGCCAATGGTGAGCCTGTAGCAGACGTGGCACCAGGTTCCCAACTTCCTCCGGGCACCTCCGTGTGCACGGAGAGCCGCGCGGCAGGCGCCATATTGCCTCCTCCTCCCCTCTGCCGACCCTACCCGCGGCTGCCCAGAGAGACAATACAGCCACCGGCCGGAGGCACCTCCAGGGAACGGGACCTTCCCGTGAGGGACCCCACCCGCCCTCCCAGGTGCTGCTGGCACCGTGTTCCCAGGAAAACGGTGCCGACTCAGAGGCTGAGAGACATAGACCCAGCTTGGGCTCCCTGTGGGTGAATTAGGACCGGAAACCCTCTCCCTGGTGGGAATACAGTTTGAACTCTGGGACCCAGAGGTCGGACCTGCAGACCAGATCCCCTGCACCGAGGGCTAGCATTGCCCGGGGCACAGAAGGGTTATACGTGAACAGCCTACTGAGGTCTGTGTGCCTCCAGGGGCGGATCGGCGTCCTAGAGGGCAACCCTCCTCCCAGGAGGAGGCCGTGCGCCCAACCCAGGTGGCGTTCCTGTGCAGGGAACCTCCCCGCCGGCATCACAGTCCGGGGAGGCCTGGTGGCTTGTGGTCTGGCCTGCTGGCAGAGGCCCAGGAGTAGCTGCAGAGTTGGGGAGGGTGGAAAGAAGCGAGGCCTGCTGCAGACTGTGGGTCTCAGACAGCCCCACCCCCACACCCAGACTTTCTGGCTGAGCGGGACCATTCCAGCCCCGCCCTGACAGCAGAGAACAGAACTTTGACCCCTGCTAACGGCCTGAGGGCAGGCTTACCCAACCCAGCTCCGCCCAGAACTAGAGCTGATAACAGGACTCAAAATCAACACCATAGCCTGTTCCTCCAAGCAAACGCCACCTACTGACAGGGACAGCATCTTGCACAGCCTTGCCACGGCATCCACTGACTCAATATACAGGGAGTGGTCCAATTTCACCCACAGGCACCACCTAACGCCTCAGAAACTAAACAAGGTGTGTGAATACCCAAACAATAACCTAAGGAAAGAAACAACAACTGATCGACATGGGAAGAAATCAGCGAAAGAACTCAGGAAATATGAAGAACCAAACGGAAAACACACCCCCAACGAGGAGCACCAGCCCCCTAGAAACGGACACCGACCAAAATCAGGCAACCAATATGACAGAAAAGGAATTTCGTATGTGGATCATAAGAACACTCACCCAGCTGCAACAACAACTCAATAACCAACACCAAGAAAACACAAAAAACCTCCAAGAAATGGAACAAAGGTTCAACAAAGAGATTGACACAGTGAAGAAAACTTTAACCGAAGTCCTGGAGATGAAGAATCAACTCAGAGAACTACAAAATACTGTGGAAAGTCTCAAGAACAGGGTAGATCAAGCAGAAGAAAGAATCTCAGAGCTTGAAGATAACACCTTCCAATTAAATAAATCAGTCACAGAAATACAGCAGAGAAACAAGAGAAAAGACCAAAGTCTACAAGAGCTGTGGGATTATGTGAAAAAACCTAACGTGAGGGTCATAGGTTTAGCCGAAGGGGAGGAAGACAACACTCAAGGGCTGGACAAGCTTTTTGAAGATATAATAGAGGAAAATTTCCCAGGCCTTGCTCAAAATCTCGATATACAAGTTCAAGAAGCCCAGAGGACCCCTGGGAGATTCAATGCAAACAGGAAGACGTCACGTCATGCAGTCATCAGACTGACCAAAGTATCAACTAAAGAGGCCCTTCTAAGAGCTGTAAGACAAAAGAAGCAAGTGACATACAAGGGAAAGCCAATTCGAATAACATCAGACTTCTCTAATGAGACTTTACAAGCAAGGAGAGACTGGGGCCCCATTCTCACTCTTTTGAAACAAAACAATGCCCAGCCTAGAATATTATTCCCTGCAAAACTAAGCTTCATATATGAAGGAGAAATAAAAACATTCGCAGACAAGCAAAGGCTCAGAGAATTCACCAAGACAAGACCAGCCCTACAAGAAGTACTTAAAACAGCGTTATGCACGGAACATCATAATAATAATCCACAGATATAAAAACAACCAAAACCCAAAGATATTAAAGGCCAGATATTACAATGGCTCAAGACAGAAATCATAGCAACAACATCCAACCCAACAGAATGATCAGTAATCTACCTTACCTATCAGTTCTCTCAATAAATGTGAATGGCTTAAACTCTCCACTCAAGAGACATAGGCTGGCTGAATGGATAAGAAAATACAGGCCAAGTATATGCTGTCTTCAGGAAACACATTTAACCTGCAAGGATGCACATAGACTAAAAATAAAAGGGTGGAGATCAATATTCCAAGCAAATAGAAGCCAAAATAAGGCTGGTGTGGCAGTTCTAATTTCAGATGATTTAGTTTTTAAACCAACAAAAGTAGTAAAAGACAAAGAGGGTCATTATATAATGGTGAAGGGCACAGTCCAACAAGAAGAGATAACAATTTTAAATATATATGCACCCAACTTAGGTGCACCCAGATTCATAAAGCAAACCTTACTGGAGCTAAGAAAATGGATTAATAGCAACTCCATAATCGCCGGGGATTTCAACACCCCACTGACGGCACGAGACAGATCCTCCAAACAGAAAATTAATAAAGAAATAATGGACTTAAACAAAACTCTAGAACAATTGGGTCTGACAGACATCTACAGAACATTCTACCCAAAATCCACTGAATATACGTTCTTCTCATCAGCTCACGGGACATTCTCTAAGATTGACCATATCCTAGGACACAATGAAAATCTCAAGAAATTTAAAAAAATAGAAATCATACCATGTACCTTCTCAGATCACAGTGGAATAAAACTAGAAATTAACCCTAACAGAAACTCACATTTCTACACAAAAACGTGGAAATTAAACAACCTCCTACTAAATGATTACTTCGTAAATGAAGAAATCAAGACGGAAATAAAAAACTTCTATGAAGAAAACGACAATGGAGAGACAAGTTATCAACTCCTCTGGGACACAGCTAAAGCAGTTCTGAGAGGAAAGTTTATCTCCATAAATGCCTATAACCAAAAGGCAAGAAGATCACAAATAGACAATCTAATGAAACGACTCAAAGAGCTGGAAAAAGAAGAACAGACCAACCCCAAACCCAGCAGAAGAACTGAAATCAACAAGATCAAATCAGAACTAAACGAAATTGAAAACAGGAAAGCTATTCAGGAGATTAATAAAACAAAAATTTGGTTCTTTGAAAAAATAAACAAGATTGACACGCCGTTGGCTAAGCTAACGAAAAGCAGAAAAGAGAAATCTCTAATAAGCTCCATCAGGAATAAAAAAGGAGATATCACAACTGATCCCAAAGAGATACAAGATACAATTTATGAATACTACAAAAATCTTTATGCACACAAACTGGAAAATGTGGAGGAAATGGACAAATTTCTAGAAACACACAGCCTCCCTAGGCTCAACCAGGAAGAAATAGATTCCCTGAACAGACCAATCTCAACAGCTGAAATAGAAACAGCAATTAAAAATCTCCCTAAAAAGAAAAGTCCCGGTCCAGATGGCTTCACACCTGAATTTTACCATACTTACAAAGAAGAACTAGTACCTATCTTGCAGAAACTATTCCACAACATCGAGAAGAACGGAAACCTCCCCGACACCTTTTATGAAGCGAATATTACTCTGATACCAAAACCAGGAAAGGATGCAACAAAAAAAGAAAACTACAGACCAATATCCCTAATGAATATAGATGCAAAAATTTTCAACAAAATCTTAGCTAACCGAATCCAGACACTTATCAAAAAAATAATCCACCACGACCAAGTGGGCTTCATCCCAGGGATGCAGGGATGGTTCAACATACGTAAATCTATAAATGCAATTCACCACATAAACAGAAGCAAAAACAAAGACCACATGATCCTTTCAATAGATGCAGAAAAAGCTTTTGACAAAATTCAACACCCTTTCATGATACGAACACTTAAGAAAATAGGCATAGAAGGGACATACCTAAAAATGATACAAGCCATATATGACAGACCCATAGCCAACATCATACTGAATGGGGAAAGATTGAAATCATTCCCACTTAGAACTGGAACCAGACAAGGCTGCCCACTATCTCCACTTCTGTTCAACATAGTGCTGGAAGTCTTGGCTACAGCAATCAGACAAGAAAATGGAATCAAAGGTATCCAAATAGGGGCAGAAGAGATCAAACTTTCACTGTTTGCTGATGATATGATATTGTATCTAGAAAACCCCAAGGATTCAACCAAGAAACTCCTGGAACTGATCAATGAATTTAGTAAAGTCTCAGGATACAAAATTAATACACAGAAATCAGAGGCATTCATATACGCCAACAACAATCTAATTGAGAACCAAATCAAAGACTCAATTCCCTTCACAATAGCAACAAAGAAATTAAAGTATCTAGGAATATATTTAACCAAAGAGGTAAAAGACCTCTACAGGGAGAACTATGAAACACTGAGGAAGGAAATAGCAGAGGATGTAAACAGATGGAAATCCATACCATGCTCGTGGATCGGCAGACTCAATATCATCAAAATGTCTATACTACCCAAACTGATCTACAGATTCAATGCAATACCTATTAAAATCCCATCAGCATTCTTCACAGATATAGAAAAAATAATTTTACGCTTCGTATGGAACCAAAGAAGACCCCGAATATCAAGAGCAATTCTAGGCAACAAAAACAAAATGGGAGGCATTAATATGCCAGATATCAAACTATACTACAAAGCTGTAGTAATTAAAACAATATGGTATTGGCACAAAAACAGGAATATTGACCAGTGGAACAGATGTGAGAATCCTGATATAAAACCATCCTCATATAGCCATCTCATCTTTGACAAAGCAGACAAAAACATACGCTGGGGAAAAGAATCTCTCTTCAATAAATGGTGTTGGGAAAACTGGATAGCCACCTGTAGAAGGCTAAAACAGGACCCACACCTTTCACCTCTCACAAAAACCAACTCACGCTGGATAACAGACTTAAACCTAAGATATGAAACTATTAGAACTCTAGAGGAAAAAGTTGGAAACACTCTCCTAGACATCGGCCTGGGCAAAGAGTTTATGAAGAAGTCCCCAAAGGCAATCACAGCAGCAACAAAAATAAATAAATGGGACATGATCAAACTACAAAGCTTCTGCACAGCCAAAGAAATAGTCATGAAAGTAAACAGACAGCCTACAGAATGGGAGAAAATTTTTGCATCCTATGCATCCGATAAGGGACTGATAACTAGAATATACTTAGAACTCACGAAAATTAGGAAGAAAAAATCAAATAACCCCATTAAAAAGTGGGCAAAGGACTTGAACAGAAATTTTTCTAAAGAAGACAGAAGAATGGCCAACAAACATATGAAGAAATGCTCAACATCTCTAATCATCAGGGAAATGCAAATCAAAACCACAATGAGATATCACTTAACCCCAGTGAGAATGGCCTTTATCAAAAAATCTCCAAACAATAAATGCTGGCGTGGTTGCGGAGAGAGAGGAACACTCCTACACTGCTGGTGGGACTGCAAACTAGTTCAACCTCTGTGGAAAGCAATATGGAGATACCTTAAAGTGATCCAAGTGAATCTACCATTTGATCCAGCAATCCCATTGCTGGGCATCTACCCAATTGATCCAGTGACACTCTACAAAAAAGACACCTGCACTCGAATGTTTATAGCAGCACAATTCATAATTGCAAGGCTGTGGAAACAGCCCAAGTGCCCATCAATCAAAGAATGGATTAATAAAATGTGGTATATGTACACCATGGAGTACTATTCAGCTCTAAGAAACAATGGTGATATAGCACTCCTTATATTTTCCTGGTTAGAGCTGGAACCCATACTACTAAGTGAAGTATCCCAAGAATGGAAAAACAAGCACCAGATATATTCTCCAGCAAACTGGTATTAACTGAGTAGCACCTAAGTAGACACATAGGTGCTACAGTAATAGGGTATTGGGCAGGTGGGAGGGGGGAGGGGGGCGGGTATATACATACATAGTGAGTGAGATGTGCACCATCTGGGGGATGGTCATGATGGAGACTCAGACTTTTGGGGGGAGGGGGGGAATGGGCATTTATTGAAACCTTAAAATCTGTACCCCCATAATATGCCAAAATAAAAAAAAAAAAAAACTGATTGAGCAACAGTAACAAATCAAAAAGAGTTAATATATTATTAAATTTAAAAGACAGTTACAGAAAAATATGTGGGTTCATTTATATATAGGTTAAAAACTTGCAAAATTAGGGACACATTGTAAAATTATAAAATTAAGCAAATAATCCATGATCAATTTTGGATAGTAGTTGCCTCCAGAGAATAGGAAGGATATAGAGGGGGATTTAAAAAATATTGGTCATATTCAATTTCTTAAGCTGCATGATGAAGATTTTATTAAATATTTATGTATAATTTATAAAGTATGTTAAATTGGTCAATTTTTAGAAAAATATCTTCTATATTAAAATATATTTTTTCTAGAATTGATCAATTTAATTGCATAACATATAGTTCACTATCACTGAGCATTTGGTGAATACCTCTGAAAGAGAGTTGGTAGATGGATATATGGTTGATTTGTGGTTAGAGAACCTCTGGATTCAAATCTGTTATATTACCCAACATTAAAAGTTCGTTGAAAGTTCAGCGCATTTCTCCTTGCCAGCACCCTACCAACTATGGAAGATTCCACTTCCTTTTACTTTTCACCAGGCATGAGAACAGCTGTGGGTCTCTTTCTGCAAAGAAGGGCTTGCCACTCCCTGGAGCTTAGTTCATATAAGTTTCATTGTGTCTTCAGTTCTTTGGTTCCAAGGGTAAGTACAACACTCCCTTGTAACTTTCTGCATCCAAAGTGAAATAAGGGTCTTCCCCTTTTGAAGTTTTAAACTTATAAATATTTATTCTTTAACAATTAGATATTTAAGAGGCAATTATTCAAATATATTCCATTTATACTTGTCTTTGAAATTTTCCAATATATAAATAGTGTCTGAAATTTTTATTTCAATGTTGATATTATATACTTTGGTTTTATTCCTTTGGGGAAATTAGTTTTGTTTTTTTTTATAAGACCACAAAAAGGCTACTAAAGGATTATACCATTCTACATGTCTTATATACCCAAGTAAGTTTCTCGGTTTGTTTCCCTTTTTGTAATTTTTTTCAAGTGTATATACAATACTTTTCCTTTTTGGAAAACATTCCGACATCATTTCTGAAGGTTATTTTTATTATGCCATCACATTTAAATAACTATGTGGTCAAATATTTCATTCTTCATTCAAATTATATATATGTATATATATTTCATTATTTTAAAATATTGTTTCATTTTTTTGTGCTCATTTTCACTATTGATAATTCCAATATAATTGTTCATTTTTATTTCTCTGTAGGTTATTTTCTTTCTACTCTGGGATCATTTAAAATTTATGTTTGCTGTTGGTGTTACTAAATTTTACTGTAATTTTTCTAGGTGTGGATTTTTTTCCATTAACTATCTAGAAGTACTGCAAATCTTAAGTTTTAATTTTTTTTATTCTTTCCTTTCCTGTTGCCATCTTGGAGATTTTATTAACCTGATCTTTCAAATCAGTAAATATCAGAAGTATCTATCCTATTATTTATTCCATTTACCATATTCTTATTTCAAAAAATTATAAATTTTATGCCAAATGCTTCCATTTATTTCTTTTTGATGTTTTCTAGCTTATACTGTTTAATGTTTATATTGACTCTTAATTATTTAAGTATATTTAAATTTGTGGTTCTTCTGTTTTATATGTTATCTGTGATTTGGTTTGTTGTCTTTCTTTTGAAGTAATTGTACTTCAGGTTTCTAATATATTTTGTCTACCTGTAGTGTCTACTAGGGAGACTACAGTCTCCAGTCTCCCTAGTAGTGCCAGCTATTTTGCTTGGTATTAAAACAAAGTCAAAAGTCAAGGTATTGGATAATCTCTTGGGGTAAATTTGAAGAGATAGGGAGAATATTTTGAACCCCAGAAACACTGTGGGTCACTTTAGATTGGTGCCACTCATCAAAGTGACTCCTCTGGCCAGGAGTTCTCTTGAAACTCTTCAGAAAAGCATATGGTGGAGATGGTCTTTCTAGGTTATAATCCATTGGCCTTTAGATTTGGAGTGCGAGAACATACAGAACACCCATAAGTGCCTGGTCAGCCTTTATCTGTTATTTTAAACCTCTCATCCTTGCAGAATTTTTGTTCTGTACTATTATTTTCTACACTGGTGGTCTCTTCTGTTGCTACAGATTTCTTTGTTGAGGAACCAGTGATTGATGTTTCAGGGTAACAGAGGCAAAAGAGAACTTAACATCTTCCTTTTATCATTTTCTTTTATTGATTCTTGGGCTACTCCCTTCCCTAAATTGCATCACACTTGGTAAACACAAACACCACTCAAGGGAGTCAAAGACACTCCAGGGGATTTCCAGCATGTTGTTATTTTTGCTCACATCAATGGTCACATCAATTTTTTTTATCAATTTTTTTATCTCTATAGTGTATTTTTTATCAATTTTTTTTATCTCTATAGTGTCTTCAGAGTTGATTTTGGAGATGAGATGTGTGGCAGACACCCTCTAAGATGTACTCCAATTAGTCATAGCCTTGTATAATTCTCCTCTCTCGAGTGCAGGCAAAACTTGTGACTTGATTCTAACCAATAGAATATAACACAGGTAATGGGATTCCAATTCCTTGATGATGATTATGATGGTCATGATGATGATGTGGGAGTGGTGAGAGACAGAGAGAGAGAGAGAGATTTTCCTACTTGTCTTGAAGAAGCAAAGAGCCATGTTGTGAACTGCCTGTGAAAGGGGCCATGTGGAAAGCATTCCACCTAAGAACTGAATAGGACTAGGATGCCCACTGTCCCCACTTCTGTTCAATATAGTGCTAGAAGTCCTAGCCAGAGCAATCAGGCAAGAGGAGGAAATAAAGGATATCCAAATATGGAAAGAGGATTTCAAACTATCCCTATTTGTCAATGATAGGATCTTATATCTACAAAACCCTAAAGACTCTACCAAAAGACTCCTACATTTTATAAGTTAATTCAGTAAAGTCTCAGGTTACAAAATTAATACACATAAATAAGCAGCATTTCTATATACTAATAACAGTCAAGCTGAGAGTCAAATCAAGAACTCAAGACATTTGCAATAGCTGCAATGAAAATTAAAAAAAAAAAAAAAACCTAGGAATATACGTAACCAAGAAGGTAAAAGATACCTGCAATGACAACTACAAAACACTGCTGAAGGAAATCATAGGTGACACAAGCAAATGGAAAAACATGCATGCTCATGGATTGGAAGAATCAACATTGTTAAAATGTCCATACCACCAAAAGTGATTTACAGATTCAATGCAATTCCCATAAAAATTCCAATGTCGTTTTTGACATATCTAGAAAAAATCCTAAACATTGTATGGAACCAAGAAAGAGCCCAAAGAGCCAAAGCAATCCTAAGCAAAAAGAATATATCTGGAAGCATCATATTTCCTGACTTCATATTATAGTATAAGATTATAGTAACCAAAATAGTATGGTATTGGTATAAAGGTAGACACAGATCAATGGAACAGAACAGAGAACCTAGAAATAAAACCATACAGCTATAACCAACTGATCTTTTACAAACCAGACAAAAATTACACTGGGGAACTGATACCTTATTCAATAAATGGTTTGGGGAAAATTGGATGGCCACATGCAGAAGAATTAAGCTGGATCATTGTCTCTAACCATGGACAAAAATTAACTCAAGATGGATTAAAGACTTAAATGTAAGACTTGAACCCATAAAAATTCTATAAGAAAACACAAGAAAAACTCTCTGGGCATAGGCCTTGGCAAAAAGTTTATGACTAAGACCCCAAAAGCAAATATAGCAACAACAAAAATAAATAAATGTGACTTGATTGAACTAAAATGTTTCTGCACAGCAAAGAAAATAATCAATCGAGTAAACAGACAACCTAAAGAGTGGGAGAAAATATTTGCACCCTATACATCTAACAAAGGACTAATATCCAGAATCTACAAAGAACTCAAACTAATCAACAAGAATTAAAAAAAAACAACCCCATCAAAAAGTGGGCAAAAGATATGAACAGATATTTTTTTCAAAAGAAGATAGACAAATGGCCAAAAAAGTGTGAAAATATGTGTAACATCAGTAATTATCAAGGAAATACAAATAAAACCCACAAAGTGATACCACCTTACCCATATCATAATGGCCATTATTAAAACATCAAAAAACAATAAATGTTGGCATGGTTGTGGTTAAAATGGAATGCTTATAACTGTTTGTTGGAAACAGTGTATCCATTATGGAAAGTCGTATGGAGATTACTCAAAGAACCAAAAGTAGACCTACCATTTGATCAAGCAATCCCACTACTGGGTATCTACCCTAAGAAAAGAAGTCATGTTATAAAGAAGACAACTGCTCCAGAATTTTTATCACAGCACAATTCACAATAGCAAAGATATGGAATCTACCTAAATGCTCATCAACTGATGAGTGCATAAAGAAAATGTAGTGTATATATATACCGTGAGTACTACTCAGCCATATGAAGAAATGAAATGATGTCTTTTGCAGCAACTTGGTTGGAACTGGAGAGTATTATCCTAAGTGAAGTATCTCACGAATGGAAAAATAGATAACATATGCTCTCGCTTATAAGTGGGAGCAAAACGAAGGATATATATGGGCATAAAATGCAGTAATGGACATTGAAAATTAAGAAGGAAGGAAAGTGGGAGGGGGTGAGGCATAAAAGTGTACCTATCACATGCATTGTACACTATTCTGGTAATGAGTACACTGAAAGGCCTGACTTCAGCATGATACAATATATCCATGTAACAAAAAGCACTTGTACCCTCTAATTTTGTTTTTAAACAAAAAAAGCTAAACTTTGTCATTGTGCAGAGATGTAATCAGGCTTAAAGGGAAGCAGAACAAGATGTATGCAGCTCCTTTAGGGAAATGTATGTGGTGATTCTGAAGATCAATAATATTAAAATAATGTCTATGGTTCCATAAAGTGCATTAAGTTTCTCCTCTATTCACTTCAAGATCAACTGGTAAAATAAAACCTCGATGACAGTATATTTGAACCAACTAAAATTCAAAATATAAATGAGGTTTGGAAGCATACGGGCTTACAACCAAAAGCAATCCTTTAAGTTCCATTTTCAAAATGGTTAGAAAGCATGCACAGGAAAGGTATATATTATATTCATGCTTGACAGGTTAGGATATCTAAATCCTAAAGCAATTGTAGACGTTTCTAAAATTCCGTGGGGAGAGTACATCTAAATGAAATCACTGTCACTGCTTATTTAATTTAGTTGAATTTTACCTCTTTGACTAAACTGACCTTTCATTTTTTTTCCAAGAAAATGGTTTGATTTGACAGAAATTATAAGATGCTTCATTTACTGCAAAAGTTGTACTTTATATTAACACAATTGAAATCAATTGTCAGGGGTGTTAGGCATTTGCGTTTTGCAACAAATGTTTTGGGAACTAAGCTAAACTAAAAATACACAGCATATTTATTCACCAAGTAATATTCTGCATACTATTTCATCTCTTATAAACATTTCAATAAAAGGCACTCAGGTTGACTTTCTAGTGACAACATGAAATATGTATCCAATCTAATACAATCAGCAAATAAAATCTATTAAGTTTATTTTATGATATTGCTGTGCTACTTTATATAACCAAGAATAGGAAATAAAAATGACATGTCATACCTTTTAAATGCAAACTCTGCCTCCTTAAGGAAGTCTTTTAAATTATTGTTTGCTAATTTAAAAAGAGATATTTTTCAAAATTTTGGCATGTATTTAATCAAAGTCTTTCAATTTTTGTTGGGGGACAGGGAATTTGAAATTTGTGGAAAAAAAAAAACACATTACTTTCTTTACCTAAGTCCTAAAAGTAGCTATTTGCTTGTATTTCAAGTGTGCTTAGAAAAAGCAACAGACAGCAATACTTCAGAAGTGCTGGTTTTGAGCTTCATAAGAATTCCCCCATATAAGATTCACATTCTATGTCTGTGTTCTAATGTCATATCCTTATAATTAATCCTCACTATAACTCAGGGCATGAGACAATTATGTAGGAATTTGTCCTATTTTCTTTATTTCTACTACCACAAAATATATTAAAATTATATCTATTTGTCTTATTTCCAGTGTGATATGCTTAATTTCCACAGATGAACTTAAATTATTTCAAGGGCACCATAAAATATTAATGATTAGTAAAGTGAAAATATAAGTAATTTCTCCATTCTCTCACTAAAACTTTTAGTGTTTGATGTTGAAAGCTTTATAAATTTACGTTCTTGACAAAAGAAACTTAAGAAAAAATATTGTGAAATGCTAAATAGCTTCTATTCTTAACTGTTAAACAATCCAATGGTAAAGATGTACATCTTACCAGAAATGTCTGAGAAGCACAATTTTATTGCTGTCTTTCTAATTGTGAAAGAACTAGGAGGAGGAGAAAATACAGTAAACTTTAACTCAAATAAGTTTAAGGCTATGGTGAACAAGTGGGAAATTATTAATATATTGGATTTTTCCACTGACTTCTACATATACTTAGTTTCAAAATAAAAAATTAAGATTCAAAATTTTCATGGACAGTTCATAATATAGTGGGCAAACAGTAAGTATATGTTGAATGAAGTAATGAACACAAAGCAACTAGATTTTTAAAATTTTCATTGTACAAGAAAAATGCATATAGCATATATTGTTGAACATAGTACAAAGTCAGTGCATCATCACATATTTTTACCCTAGATAACTCTTAAGGACATTGTCCATCTGCCTCTGTAATATTTTCAACACTTTTTCACCTTCCTTTTCTTTGCATAACTTTAAAGATGCTGGCCATAAGACAGCTCGCCATCTTTGGCTCAACCCTCATCTCAATAAATATTCTGGTCTTTTTCAACTACATTGTTGTTTCTCTTTAGCTCAGTGTAGAATCCCTCCAAATTAACTTTTTAACATATACTGTCCTTATTGTCACTTCCCAACCCAATTTGTTTCATCGTCTTGGGGAGGTCTTGGGTATACACCAATTTCATGTAGAATATATGATAGTATGATATAATATGGGCTCAAATTGCTGCCCAAAGATCATTTTTTAAGTGTGAATACTACTCATTTCATTTTGACTATAAATGTAATAGCATATATAATACATTTTAGCAAGAAGCCATCAAATGAAAAAAAATTTTTTTTCTTTTTTTTTTTAAGACAGGGTCACAAGAATGGAAAAACAAGCACCACATGTACTCACCAGCAAACTGGTATTTACTGATCAACACTTAAGTAGACATCTAGGAATACCATTTATCGGGCGTTGGGCAGGTGGGAGGGGGGAGGAGGGGATGGGAATATACATACATAATGAGTGAGATGCGCACCATCTAGGGGATGGACACGCTTGAAGCTCTGACTCGGTGGGGGGAGGGGAAGGAGGGGAAGGCAACACATGTAACCTAAACATTTGTACCCCCATAATATGCTGAAATTAAAAAAAATAAAATCTCTTTGCTAATAGGTAAAAAAAAAAAAAAAAAAAAAAAAAGACAGGGTCTCACTGTCGCCAAGGCTGGAGTACAATGGCGTAATTATAGCTCACTGCAGCCTCAAACTCCTGGGCTAAAACGATCTTCCTTCCTCAGCCTCCTGAGTAATTCGGACTACAGGAATGCACCACCACACTCACTAATTTTTCTTAATTTTTTGGTAGAGACGGGGTCTTGCTATGTTGCTCAGGCTGGTCTCAAATTCTTGAACTCAAGCAGACCTCCCACTTCAGCCTCCCTGACTGTTGGATTTACAGGTATGAGCCCCCCCCACCCCGTGCCTGGCTAAAAGTCTTTACTTAAAATGTACCAAGATACAAAAGAGCACCACTCTGCAAAAGCAACTTTTCTGGGCCTGCTAAACTACTGGCCTCATATTTTGGTTTTGATTTATGACATTTTTTGTATGTATTGCATTATTTTGCAAAAATTCCCTGTAAGAGGAATACCTGCTTTTTGTAAGTTAGTTAAGCTCACATGTAAGTGAACCTCTGTGTTAGATTATAAAATATAGGTCTCTCAATTCCTTGACGTTTAATCTCAAAACATATTTGAACTAAATAGATATTGAAATGTGCTTTTTATCCAATTATTTGTGTTGTGATGAACAGGGAGATGTACTCAGTTCCTTAGCAAGGAAAAACTTGTTGCTGTAGTTGCTCTCAGACCCTTCAGGTATTGTTTCAGCTGCCTCCCTCAAGGTCACACCCATCTCTGGCAGCCCAGATCCAATGGCTGCTTAAAATGTAGGTATAAGGTCCAATGTTTTGATTCCATGAGGGACAATTATGCAGGACCAATCTAGTTCCAGAAATTTCTTCTGTGGGATGGGTTGGGACTCTTGATGGGTCTCAGAACCAGACATTTTCCTTTTCTTACTCCCTCTTTCTTCTCCCCCTTCCACAAGTTTTGATCCCAAAAGTACTCCCAAATAAACAACCTACAAACTAAACTTTGTCTCAGAATCTGCTTCCACAAGTTACCACACAAGTAAAATAACTTGTTTTTGAAATTCACCACATTGCAGCTGAATACCTGTCAATAATTGTATAGATATTTTTAAATGTCACAGTAGTTCTCTGTACTCAACAAGGCAGATATTTTCTGAAATTGACTTGAGCAAAAACTTCAACTGATGTTGCCTTATCTGAAAAATTGTCAGATTACTTTGATTAGGGTACTATGTAATAATGTTGTCAAGTAGCTTTTTGAAAAAGTGCATTCATCAACAATAGATGAATGATTATGAACATCTAGTGTTTTGTACACAATGGATTGAAAGACAAAAATTGCACTAACCTTATCTATGAGTGATAGTAAGAATTAAAATGAGGATTTTGCAATATTTTAAGCCAAGCAACTATCATATATTTAATTACTGTTTTCTTTATTCTTTACAAAATCGACTGATTATGAAGAAATTATTTATTTTTTAAAACAAATTTTTTTCCAAAATATTTAAAATTTCTTGCTATTCAGCAGAAAAAATTTTAAAGGGCATACATTTTTACAGCTAAACAAACAGAAAATCAACAACTTATCTCATCTTAGATCCATAAAAGAATTGAGCTCACAGGGCAAAATTGTAGCTTCCAAAACTAGAAAGAGATAAATACAAAGAATTTGGGCTTACCAGCAGCAGAAGCCACAGCTGAAGATTGGTAGGGTAATTGGCTAATTGCTATAGACTCAGGGGGCACAATTTGAGAGATAAAAACTCCTGGGAATCCAGCCTTAAGGGTCCTCCATACTGTGCATTTTACTGCCAGGTTTCTTTGGTGAAGATCACAGAAAATTCTTATGCATTCCACAGGGGGAAGAGGAAGGTAACCATTTTGAAATACACCTGGAGAGTCTGTTTTCATTAACAAAGGACTACCTTAAAATGAAACCATTTTACCAGTGCCTAACCAATGTGGGTTTTAACGGAGTTTAACTGACATAGGGAAGAGAAATATCCAGCTCTAGCCACGTCCAGCCTTCTATGTGGGTGAAGGGAAATATATAAATTCAGCACTCTAGTGTTCCTACATTAGATAAAGAAGGTGAGAAACACTTGAAAAGGTCATAGCCCAGGGTCCACAGGACCACTAAAACATTGAGACCTAATCATAGGATCCTAAATGCTTCTCCTATGCCTTCATACTCACCACTACACCAACAGAGCTTCTATATCATAACAGAGCACTACAGCTGAAATGAATTCCAATGCTTAGACTCCAACTGCATTTAAGAAATCTCTAGGAAAACCCAAATACCACAGAGGAGATATAAATAAGAACACCAGAGAAAATTTTAGCCTCTGACACCTAGAGCTATAGCAAACAGTTAACACAGGCTAACACATAGCCAGATAAACCTAAAACCTCACACAAAAGACCTACTTACCTCAGTTCCTTTTATTCAACTCATTATATGTGACTTTCAACAAAAATGTACAAGAAGGGTCAAAAGGCAAAGAACACAGTCTGAAGAAACAAACCAAGCATAGGAACCAGACTCAGAAATAGCAGAAATGCTGGAATTATCAAACAATGAATTTAAAATAACTATGACTAATATATTAAGGGCTCTAATGGAAAATTTAGATAATGTGCAAGAAAATATGGGTAATGTAAGAAGAGAGGTGGGACCTTTAAGAAAGAATCAAAAGAAAATGCTGGAAATCAAAGCCACTGAAACAAAAACAAAGAATGCCTTTGATGGGCTTATTAGTAGACAGTACACACTAAGAAAAGAAAAGATATGCTTGAGGGTATGTCAGTAGAATCTTCCATAACTGAAAATCAAGGAGTAAAATAATGAAAAAATGAAACTGAAAAACGAAACCTGAGAACTGTGGGACAATTACAAAAGATGCCACTTAAATGTAAGGGAAATACCAGAAGGAGGAGAAAGAGAGAAAGAAACAGAGTTTCTGTTTGGGATGCTGAAAACATTTATAGAATAGATGGTGATAATGCAATTGATATTGATGAATTGTACAGTTAAAATAATTTAAATGACCGTTTTTTTTAATAATTTACCACAATAAGAAAAAAAATGAAGGAGAAATAAAGCCTTTTACAGACAAACAAAAATTGAGAGAATATGTTGCTAGTACACATACCTTGCAAGAAATGTGAAAAGAAGTTCTTCGGAGAGAAGGAAAATGACATAGGTCAGTGACACAAATCTACATGATGAAGGGATGGCCATTAGAATAGAAATAAATGAAAGTAAAATAAAATATTTTATTTTTCGTAATTGATACACCAGGAATGATATATTTCAAATAATAAGAGCAAAAAGATATTTGGTGAGTATAGCTTATGAATAAGTGGAATAAATGAAAGCAATGTTATAAGGGAAGGTAGAGAGAGGCTCTGTAAATATTTTGTTATGCTACCAGTATTACTTATGAAGTGATACAGTATTATTTATAAGTGGATTTAACTTAATTATAAACATATATTGCAAAGTCTAGGGTAACCACTCATTTTTTTAAAAAAAAAAGTTTAATTGATATACTAAAGAGGGGAGAAAATGACAATGCATAAAATGCTCAGTTGAAATCAGAGACGGCAGAAAAAGAGAGGAAGAGTACAAAGAAAAATGAAAAGAAAGAAAAGAAAGGAACAAATACAAAAAAAATTAAAATGTGCTTGGTATTAATTCAACTATACCAATGTTGCTTTAAGCATGAATGATCTACAAGTAAATAAACCAATTAAAATATAGAAAGTATCCAAATGGATAAACATATAAGACCCAGCTACATGTTGTTCACAAGAAACTCACTTTAAAGGTAAACACACAAATAGATTTAAAGTAAAAGGATGAAGAAAGATATACTATCCTGATACTTATCAGAAGAGAGCTTTAGCAGCTATATTAATTCTAGACAAAACTGACTTTATAGCAATGCAAATTATATATAGGATAAAAAGGTACCACATAATTATAAGGAGGACAATTCTCTGGGAAGATATAATAATCCCATTATCTGTGGTTATAAGACCAGCCTTATAGCTCAGTTATGTGCCATATTAAGTCCTAGAATCTGACTCATAGTACTCAGTGTGTTATAGCAGTGGAGACTGGCTATAAATGTCCTTTTTTAGGTATAGATTATTTAATCATGCACATTCAGAACACTCATCTTCCATTTTAAAGCATTTTGATGCACTAATCTTAACACATATTTCTGACCCATAGCTCCATGAGTGACAGAATACCCTATATTGATAACTAGGCAGGTAGCCAGGTTTATGAAACACCATTTGGCCTACTTCAGAAAATATAGAGTATTAATATGTACGTTTGAAGTCAACACCACCAAGTTTGCTTCTGTACCTACACTCAGACCACATGGCCACTATAATACCTACTCTAAATCTTTTTATTTCCCGTCTTAACATCTTCCCAATCTAGGATAAGAAAAGCTCTTTTGCCCAAGTTTATTGTGACCAACAATGCACACCTAGCAATGATATTTAAAAATTCTAAATGATTAAAATCAATATCAAATAACAAAACTTAGTAAAATCAAATTGTTTGCTTTAAGTGACTTGGAGGATTTAAGTAATTTAATATTGAGGATCTTTATTTTTCTTGTGAGAAAAGTGAAAAAAATTAAATAACAATGTTCTTTATAAAGACTAAAGGATATAGTGTATCCGGTTGCTTAGGAGAGTATAAAGAATGTTTGATGATTAAAAATCAACTATAAGGCAAATAAAAATAAATATATACATATATACATAGATATAGTGGTTGCAGAAGTATATCTACTTTGCCCAAGTTATATTTAATACAAACTAAAAGTTCAGCATTCAACATACATTTATTAATAGCAAGTATCTGTCAGGCATCAGGCCGAATTGGGGGAAAAATGTGGTAGAGTTGGTAAAGTTGTTCAACAATACCCAAGTTTTCTTTTCCCACAAACTCCCAGACGTAGGTTTGAGTCACATGATGGAGTTCTGGCCAATAGCATGTGAGGAGAATTGACATCTGACATGTCCATTTCTGGCTATTAAGACCACTAGCTATCTCCCATGTCTGTTATCCTTTGTCTTTGGGTTTGCTATAGAAGATTCATGAGAGATCTCCAAGACCCTAAAAGTGAGAGACTCACTGAATAAAAGAAACCTCTCATTCTGAATCTGTCTTTGAAAAGTTACCCATGGAATAGCCAATTTATCTGTGACGTAAGAAGAAATATACCTCCCTTTTGTTCAGCTATTGTGATCTGGGAGTTGTTACTGCAGATATTCTACCTTGAATAAGAGACAAAATTAAGACATAGTCCTTTTATTTGGGGCCCTTACTGTCTTAATGGCAGAAAGTATATATACCTATATGTTAGTATTGCCAATTATTGTCCCCTACAATATTTTTTTTTTTTACTTCGGGAAATATAGTACCTAACATAGGACATAGGCACTTCTGTATTGCTTTCTTAATTAAATTATCTGTTTGCTTTTCTCTCCGAATATTTTAAGATACTTCAGCCATATTTTGTCATCCATTTCAGAATTTATTTAAACTTTAGATAACACAAAAGAGGAATTATTCAAGATGTCAGAATTAAATTATGCAAAATGTAGCTGTGAAACAAAGTTCATGTAGAGTTACACTCATGTAGACTGTATTCTTCTTGAAACAATATGAGAGGAGTGTAAATATTTGGATTCCAGAAATGCTTCCCTCCACATATATATTTTTCCCACTGGAAGGAACCTAAGTTGGTAGGATACTGTAGCTCAGGCGCTGCCTTCTATATGAAGAAGGTATTATTGAGGCAGATGTGGAACCCAATTTAGAGTTTGATGTTTTTACTTTTCCATTATATATTTACAAATACGGCACTCTGGGCAGCAATTTCAACTGCTAGTGTGTAGATATTTTGTTGTTGATTTCTGGTAGTGGATCAGAAACTACCAGTAACACAATATGTGTAAATCTATCCCACTATTATTGTGGAGAAATAACTTTTTATCTCTACTTTAAAACCTTCTTGTGTTCTGTTTAATTGTGTTCTTTAGAGTTATGTCCTGTGGAAAGAAACTAAGTTACAGAGGAACTGTATAGAAGTCAGTGTTACATAAAATATCAAAATTACATCAAAGGACAAAGAGGCAAGCAGGAAAGAAAAAATAATCATCTAAGAAAAGAGCACCTAAGAGATACATATGTTGGCATAAGAAGTAAATAAGTTTTAAATTTTTCTTTTTGCTATTGGTTATGGATTTCAATAAAGTTGAATGGGAGGAAGGGAAGGAATGATCTTATAAATCCCTAAGAGAATGAATTATAACTGTTCCTGATTTTATTCCCATACTCTGAAACATTACTCTCCTAACTATACAAATAATTAAATCAAATAAATATTATTTCATGTAAAATGCTAAAATGGGACAATCTGCATATTGACCTTGACAAAGCAAAACCATAAAGGGCAGAATATCTCTATTACTAGGTTTGGAGTTAATGAATCTCAAGAAAGTAGGCAGTATTGTGTAATTCTTACTGATGACTTGAGAAACAATTTGGTAATATCTAACAAAAGTGAGGCTGTTCATACCCTACAACCCATTGTTTCACTCCTGAGTGCATAAGGTACATGAATCTTTATAGCAACATTGTTTGCAGTATAAATAACTGGAAACAATGCAGTTAGAATGAATGAAATAATTTAGACAGATTAGCTTGGGGTTAATATAGATGAATCTCTAAAAACTAATGTTGCACAGAAATGACAATTTAGCAATGGATAATTGTAGTAAAATGCCATTTGTATGAAGATTAAATTTGCATAAGAGTAGTCTACAGTGCTTAAGAAAAAATACATGTATAGTAACCATATAAGACAGGATAAGAATAATATACAGCATTGCAGGATAGTGGTTACCTCATAAGGGGAGGGTGGGAAATATGATTATACAGGGGTGTACAGGGAATCTTCATTATATTTTGCAATGTTTTCTTTTTTAAACTGGGTGATAAATATATGGGTGTTTGTTATTTTAATATTTTTAAATGTCTGTGTGCCTGAAAGTTGATAAATTTAAAAAACTACTTCATAGACTATTAACCCATTAAAAATATATGTGCTTAGAAAGAAAAAGGTGGCTTTTAATAAATACACTCTAATTGTTTTAGTTATCTCTTGTTGCATGTCAAACTTCCCCAAAACTTAGAAGTTTAATCAACCATTTTATTTGCACCTGGCACCTTTGTGCTCCTCCATGTGGCTTTTCTCCTGGTGTGGTTTATTTGAGCTTTTTTATAGCATGGTTGCCTTAGGGTAGTTGTATGTCTTATAGGTTTAAATTTTTGTCAGAAGGAAGCATTCCAGTTTGGCGCTACAGGTTTCTTAATGTCCAATTTCACAAGTTACACAGTGTTTCTTCTGCCATATTCAATTGGAAAGTCCAGATTCAAGAAGACGGAAAATAGATTCCACCTCTGGTTGGGGGCATGACAAGTTCACACTTCAAAGAAGCATGAGGAATAAGATCTATTGCTGCAACTAACACTGGAAACACTACCATATCAATATGTTGGAAGTTGCTATTTTGGAATGTGGGATTATGACTGATTTGTTTTTTTTAATTTTATTTTTCAGCAGTCATCTTTTTGTCTGCAGTGATCATACATACAAAGTCTAGAAGATAAAGTCATATAGAAAAATAAAATCTTACCGCTGCAATAAAATAAACAATAGGTTATTATAGGTTATTAAACATTTCTTATTTGTGTATAGCTACCAAATGTTTATAAATGTGATCTGGTATCTTACTTTCTAAACAATAAAATCAAATGCATAAATAAAAACACACAAATATTCAAATAAAACCTCTCTCTTGACTCCTTATCCTTTCCAACTAGTGTGTCCCCCCTTTTTCTAGATTTTGAAGGAGATTTTCTGTAATTATTGGATATCATTGTGGCTCCATTCCCTTACCTCTCATTCAAACTTTAATCCATCTAGACTTCCTTTTGGTACCATCACTACATAAAACTTCCCTATTCCAAGATCTTTAAACATTTAAGTAAAGCTAGTACTATGAATGAGAGAATAGTGACTCAATGAACAGAAGAAATTATACTCAGGTAAAAGCAGTTAATGCAACTACAAATGCAGGAACTTAAAAAAAGTTTAGTTAATATCAATATCACATGCACAGAAGAAAATCAGAAAGTTACTGTAAAATATTGCATTATTATGTACAAAAAACAATTAAAGATGATGGCTAAGATAAATGGCAGAATGGACAGAGTAGAAAAGTGGAGTGGAGAGAGAGATATTATACTCAAGTAATGAGTTTTCCCTCAAATGGCAGCATAAAGCAAAAGCAAAAAGAATTTTTGCAAGAGAAGTTGAAAGACAAAGATTGATTGAAATCATGAAATATTTAAAATATGTTTAAAGTAGAAAGTTTAGCACAATTTTACTATGAATTCACAAGTAGGTTTTTTTAGACTTAATTAGGGTCAATTAAAAATTTAAAAATAAAAAATGGGTCTTTTTGATAAAAGCTATTCTCACTGGAGTTAAAGTGATATCTCACTGTGGTTTTGACTTATATTTCCCTGATGATTAGAGATGTTGAACATTTTTTCATATGTTTCTTGGCCATTAGTTTATCTTCTTAGGAAAAGTCTTCTGTTCATATCCTTTGCCCACTTTTAGTGGAGTTGTTTGATTTTTTTTTCTTTTTGATTTTCTTGAATTGTATATAGATTCTAGTTATTAGCCCTTTGTTGGATGTATAGCATGTAAATATTTTCTCCCATGCTGTTGGTTGTCTATTTGCTCTGATGATAGTTTCCTTGGCTTTACAGAAGCTTTTTAATTTGATCAGGTCTCATTTATTTATTTTTGTTGTTGCTATGATTGATTATTTTATTTTCCTTTGATATGTAAAATATGTATAACACTGGGGCTATAGTCTACAAGTACTCATATTTTGTATAATCTAGAAAATATTAACTTCAGGATGCTCAAAATACCAAATTCAATTAAGTAAAATAGCTATTAATTTATTTCTTAACTATCTTATGTATTCACAGATTTAATTATTTGGAGCTCTAGTTTGAAATAATTGATTTGAAAAAATTGGCTTATATGAAGATGTTTTTTCAAGCGGGAAACAGACAAGAAACACTTGTATCTCATGGTTTAATGTTTTATTATATGACTCCAGTTAAATTTTATTTCATTCAAGAGAGCTGCTAAAAATATTTCTTCTAATAAGGAATACTAATGTATCTCATAGATGGAACATTGCAAGGAAAAGCCAAGTATTGACACACAAATTGAGCAAGTTGATCTCTGCTGGTAGTTTATTGGCTAAACAAAAAATTAAACTTATATTTTAAAAAAAGTATATGCATACCAATTAATGGCATACAATATCCTAATTTTGGTAAATAGAATATGGGAAAGATTGAATAGGTATGGTATTGCCTTCTAATGATTTTTCATCTTTCCCAGCTTATCCAAGGCTATATCTCTCAAATGAACCTTGGAATTTAAAGAATGTAATAGAAAGTTAGATATTTTGGTTTTCTATTATACCTGATTATTTAGGTCATATAAAGTCAAGGTCAGTCTTCTAACCCTATTCTCTGGGATTATATTAAGGATAATAATTACTGATGCTACTATTATAACTACTACTATGGCTATTGATTTTAGTAGAATAATAGCAACAATATTAAATCTACTAGTGATTTTAATGGTATTAATATCATGTATAAAAATTAAGCAGAGTAGAACTAAGTAAATCACAATGATGTTCTAAAATATTTTATCATCTATAGGAAGAATGGTAATAAATGCTTTCTTCTCCATTTCAAAAATTGGTGAACAAAACTGAACAAAACTAGAAACAATTTTACTAGCAAAACAAAACCTGTAGATTTTTTTATTTTTGTGTAGAAAAACAAGAATAATAAGGAATTTAGCAGTGGAACAGTAACAAATTGGGACAACAGAACACTGGATTGAGGGTTGGCCAGCCCACACTCCAGTCTTTAATGCCTGTGCAGAATCACTCTTTGATTCTGGTGAATAAGAAAGATTGAGAATCTAGAGAAAAAGAGAATTTATTTCTTAGGGATTAAGGGACAGATTATTCCTAAATGGGTCATGAAATTTACCTTGTATTCAGGATCACCAAATGCCTGAGGAAACTGCTATGCATAAGGTCAAATACTGTCCTATATGGTGAAGTTAGTGTTCTGGGAATCTTTCTCCTGAGCAGCACTTTAATGGCTTTGCTAACAGCTGGAAACTTCCCAATTCCTTTACTAAAAAGCACCTCACTACATGCTTCCTCCCAGAAATGACTCTTAACTCTGTAAAGAATTAGGGATTGGAAAGTAAAAAGGTGTGTTTGAGCTGTGAATTTTTTTAAGTAGTAAGAGAAGTTGCCAATCAGGTCATATATAAAAAATCACTAAGATTCTAGAATGAACATCTGCCTTAGAAGGCCGATGAGAGTATAAGAAACCCGATTCTTCCAAGATAGTAGACAAGCCCTACCCGGCAAGATAATGACCATTGTTTTAGTAGGAACTTCCTAGAAAATCTGGTACTGAATGAAAACCTAATACTTCAATGAGGAGGTCATACTAGGGTGTGATATTTTTCAACAAAAAGAGGGGAGAAGGGCGTACGGAAATAAGGCAAACAAGGAAGGAGAAACAGACATAAGGAGAAATATTACTGAGATAGTCATAACATTCCAACATGTGCAGCTGATAGCTTGGTTACCTAAAGGTGATGTTTCTCCTTGGTTTACAACTACTAAGTGATAGAAAGGGAGAATATATGCCTCTTTTGTCTCTCATGATTAAATACTGACCCACACACAGGGCATCAACTCCCTTGTACTACTTGTTTTCACCATCATATTTCTCTAGGTTAGGGAAGGCAGATCCTAAGGTAGTAGTGGCTCTGTTACCCCACTGCAAGGTGGTAACAGAGCTCGATAAGTTTTCCTCCAGCATAGGTTGAAACCTGCCCTCTGTGGCTTATAAGTATGACTGGTGGCAGTCAATCTTCCTGGAGGGTCATCCGAGCACCAAGCAGAAAACCATTGCCAAGTAAATTTAGGAAGTTGCATAAACTATGTTCAGTACAAACAGTAATCAAAAGTTGAAGGTGTCTGTCTCTAGATTTATAACATAAAGGATAGTAGAAGTAGTTTTGAACCAGTGTTCCTTATGCTAGCTGGGAGATGGATTTATATGCAAACTGAATGAGCCTTGAGTTGCGCTTAGGTTGGAACACGTCAGAAAAGCTCCATGATGAACCATGACACTTTCTCTGAAGAAATACTAAAAAAAGAAATAAAACGATTCTTCTCAAGAAATATTTTTGCCACTGAATTTTGAGACCCAATCTCTGCCAATTTGTTAAGAACCAACAATCTGGTACAACTAAGTTGGAATAAGCAGCATTTCATATCTCTTTGACATAAATCTCAACCTGGAGATACTCTTCTATAGGCCTATTCCTGAAGGCTTCATTACTTGACTATGGGAAGACTCAGCCATATGTTTTCCAGAGTTAATGGTCCACTCTAGCCCAAATCAAAGTTCCTTGGCTATTGTGCCTAAAACCCTTGACCTTGATTCCCAATCTTAAATATTACATTATGGAGACCATGACAACTTGACATCATCAGTGGCCATTCAAGGAATAACTGACCCTGTCTAGATTCTTTTTTTTTAGATGTGACTTGCCGAGGTCATATTTTCTTTAGGTTAAAAGGCTCCTCCATCACTAAGCCAGGGTGATGAACCCTACCAAGACACTTGAAAATATGAATGATATCTCAATACATAATAGGGAAAGGCTGTGAATATCAGAGGTAAATAAACTTCTGTAACTCTTGTTATTATCAGTGGGTGGGGTTGGGAAGTGAGGAACTAACAAAGGGAGGATATAAAATAATTGACTTTTGAGCCATTAAGACTAGAGCTTCATTAAAAATTAAGAATTTTAGTTACATCTAAAACCTCTGTAGTAAAACACCAGTTATGATGCAGCTATCTTATCAACATACAATATTCATAAATATCATAGAAATGAAACATACAGTGTGGTGAAATAATACATTAAGTAAAATTAAAATCCATTTGTACTCTCTTGGGTATAATTATTCACAATACAATGACTTGATTATCAACCTGTAAATAGTTTTTCTTTGTAAGCGTTGATGTACAAAATGATATATAAATGTAAGGCATATGCCTTAAATGATTACAAATATGGAAATCTCTTAAGGTAATTCAATATTTTATAACAATTTTAATTTAACTGTTGAGTATTTTTATATTGAAAGACATATTCAATTTCTTCAGTTTGTGTGGTTTCAAAAATGATATTGTATAGGAATACTTTTACATTTTAAGTCATAATTATACCCATAATATGTTATGTGTGAATATGGGCATTTACTTTGAAGAGTTTTATCTAGTTATTTGACTAGTCTCTATATTAAAATATAAAACACCGCAGTCGAATTTATCATGATTGCCATTTTCATAACAACCAAATAAAGTTCAAAAGACTATTCAGGGCTGTGCGCAGCCTGTAATCCTAGCACTCTGGGAGGCCGAGGCAGGCCATCGCTCAAGGTCAAGAGTTTGAAACCAGCCTGAGCAAGAGCAAGACCCTGTCTCTACTAAAAATAGGAAAAAATTAGCTGGACAACCAAAAATATATATAAAAAATTAGCCGGGCATGGTGGCACATGCCTGTAGTCCCAGCTACTCGGGAGGCTGAGGCAGGAGGATCGCTTGAGCCCAGGAGATTGAAATTGCTGTGAGCTAGGCTGATGCCATGGCACTCACTCTAGCCTGGGCAACAGAGTGAGACTCTGTCTCAAAAAAAAAAAAAAAAAAAAAAGACTCTTCAGACCACATTCCGAATAATTTTCCAAGTCTTAGGTGTTTAAAAATAAAATCCCATCTAAATGACCATATGCTCAGTATTAAAAGGAGGAACCATAAGGATAGCTATACTTCCCCCCTCAATTCTTATAAATGTGGCATTAAAGATGATATATTTATTTATTTTATACATATTCAAGTTATTAAATCAAATTATCACCCTACAGATTTACCAAGGTAAATATTATTGACCTGGCCCAAGTGGCCCATGAGGAGTCATGAAAATCTCCAAAGCTCCTAGAATAATTCTTATCCTATGAGAACTACACAGTGTAGCATTGCTCATATGTAACTCAGAAGTGTTTTAGCCACTTCCCTCCACTTCCTATAGATCAGACTAAGTTAATCATTAGCTGTTTTGGAGATAAGTATGTAGAAATCTAAAATGACCTAAAGTAATCATCATGTCATGAACAGCTAGCCCATGAAAGGTTCCTAAGAGTAGCATAAGGGAGTACCAGGAAAAGCAAATAATAAAACTTTGTCTTATTAAACTTCTAGTCATTTGATACCAAATAGCCTTCATTAAGCATATTCATAGAAATCACTAAATAATAATAATAATAAAAACAGTAAATTAAAGTATTTCTTAAAGAAACATGCATTCAAATTATGTGGAAAACTCTCATCTGAACCCTCATATAAACATTTTTTTTCTTCTTGGTTATGGAAGACTTCATTACTGGTTAGTGAAATAGTGATATGCATTTTATAAACAAAATAGAAAGGTTTTCGCCGGGCGTGGTGGCTCACGCCTGTAATCCTAGCACTTTGGGAGGCCGAGGCGGGCGGATTGCTCAAGGTCAGGAGTTCAAAACCAGCCTGAGCGAGACCCCGTCTCTACCAAAAATAGAAATAAATTAATTGATCAACTAAAAATATATATACAAAAAATTAGCCGGGCATGGTGGCGCATGCCTGTAGTCCCAGCTACTCGGGAGGCTGAGGCAGTAGGATCACTTGAGCCCCGGAGATTGAGGTTGCTGTGAGCCAGGCTGACGCCACGGCACTCACTCTAGCCTGAGCAACAAAGTGAGACTCTGTCTCAAAAAAAAAAAAAAAAATAGAAAGGTTTTCATTATAAAGGTGAAGCTTGCCTACAAGTACCCAAATGACCAACTTCACTATTCCAAAATGAACTAAAAATATTAAGCTATCAGCAAACCATACTTCAATTAGGACATGCATCAATTTACATCACATCTAGGAAGAAAATAACAAAACAGTACTTGGCCAGAAGATGAAAGGCTATTTGTGATATTGAAATCGATATGTAATATGCTCATTTATTTTTCCTTAGGGGAAATAAATTCAAATGATCACTATTAACTTGTGTGAAGTCATTCCTTTGGAACTCAATATTTAGCAACATATTTTTCTTCTCTGACTAGTCTAGAACAGTTTCTCTCAGGTGGTTCCAGGATTAGCAATGTCAGCATCACCTATTAACTTGTTAGAAATACAAAAACAAATATGTTCCAGCTTTAAAAAAAGAAGGAAATCCTGTTATTTGTGACAACATGGATGAAACTAAAAGATATTTATACTAAGTGAAATAAGGAAGTCATAGAAAAATAAATACTTCATGATCTCACTTATATGTGGAATACAAAGAATTCGAACTCACAGAAACAAAAAGTAGAAAGGTGGTTGCCAAGGGCAAGGGATGGGGAAAATGGGAGGATTATGGTCAAAGGGTGCAAACTTCCAGTTATAAGATGAATAAGTTCTGGAGACCTAATGTACACCACCATAGTGACTATAGTTAATAATAATGTATTGTATACTTGAAATTTGCCAAGAGAGTAGATCTTAAGTGTTTTCACCACACATATAAAAAAGATAGTAATTACATCAAGTGATAAATGCGTGAATTAACTTGATTGTGGTAATCACTCCACAATGTATATGTTTATCAAAATATCATGTTATATACGATAAATAAATACAATTTTTGTCAATTATACCTCAGTAAATTTGGGAGTAAAAGAGAAGATATAATGACATACTCAGAGGAGATTTTTAAAAATTCATTATTGGCAAAACTCAATTACTCAGAAAATAAACACAAATACCTAGGTATGCCATGCAATAAAAGCCTATAGATGAATTAAAAATGAAAACAGAAAGAAATGCAAATATCAAGCCCTATTTCAGACCTACTGAATTAAAATCTCTAGAGGTGTAATTTTAAAAAGGCCTCCATGTGATTTTGATGCATGCTGAAATTTGAGAACAACTGTTCTAGAATGATTGATATGGAGCTACTTGTTCTTTTTACACCATATGGCTAGTAGAAAAGTCCTATGATTATCCACGTGATGGTTTATTGATCAGGTTACCATTTGTATGTGGGCCAAATAAAAGCTCATTTCCAGGGTAACATCAGGTATGGAGCAAAAGAGCCCTGGCAAATATTCTTTTGTCTATTTATCTAGGCACTGTATTATACAATGGCAAAACACGGATTTATCACAAGTCATTCAAAATATATGAGTATTCTTGGAATCACAGACCGTTAAAATAAAGGAGACCATAACATCTGGCAAATCCAGGGTTTCTAGATAGGTTTGATCTCATCTGCCAACTCTGAATAATTGGTTGTATCTGCACAATGATGTGATGAAATGCATGCTGAGAACTCTCAGGGCTCAACCAGTGTCATCAGTCACCTATATCACTTTACACATTTTATACATTTATATTAAGTATATAAATATATACATTTCATGTATTTATACATTATACAAGAATATGTGTATATTATCCAAATAAATATGCATTTATACATTTATATGCTTTATACATTAAAACTAAATTTTATTTTGTTTTACCCACATATTAACCATTTTATTTACATTCTACTCTTTCATCACTGTCTTTCCATGTGGGATCATTTTTCTTCTCTCTGAAGGGCATTATTAAGAATTTCCTTCATTTCTGGTCCTGTGACTGGCAAACATTCTGTGTTGAATTGTCTGGACAATGTGTCCATTTTGCTTTAATTCAAGGAGGATTATTATTATTTTTTGGTTGGGAATATAATTCTCAGTTGACTATTATTTTCTTTCAGTACTTTAAAAGATAGTTTTCAGGCCCATTGATATGCCTCAAGTCCTCAATTAAAAGTGTTCTTTGGCAGGGTGCCATGGCTCACACCTGTAATCCTAGCACTTTGGGAGGCCAAGGCAGATGATCCCTTGAGGTCAGGAGTTGGAGACCAGCATGAGCAAGAGTGAGACCCCATCTCTACAAAAAAATGGAATAATTAACCAGGCATGGTGTTGGATGCCTTATAGTCCCAGCTACTTGGGAGGCTGGGGCAGGAGGATGGCTTGAGCCCAGGAGTTTGAGGTTGCAGTGAGCTATGATCACGCCACTGCACTGTAGCTGGGGCAACAGAGCAAGGCTCTGTCTTTAAAAAAAAAAAAAGTTCTTTAAAAAAAATAAATAAATAAAAGGAGGAACAAAGAAACTTATAGAGGAGAGTTGTGGAGTCAACTATGGTTCTGTGGTCTATCATCTATTTAAGGTAAATCTATTTACTCCAGTTCCTTTTAAGATCTTCTCATTCCTTTTATTCTACATTTCTAATGTGGTGTAACTAGGTATAAATATATTTTTATTTATCTAACTTGGGATTCTTTTATGTTCTTGTATCTGAAGATTGAACTTTCCATCAATTCTGAAAAATTTTTACTTAACTCTTCAAATATTACTCTAAAGTATTCTTCCTTCTCTTTTCCTGTTAGTATTCCAATTAAGATTGTAACAGGCCAGTTTTCATTTTGTCCACCAAATCTATTAATTTTTCTTCTGTAGTGCTGATTGCTTTTTACTCTCCTTTGTTTCATTTTTAAAAATTTCTTCTCACCTAACTTCCAGTTGACTATTTCTGTCTTTAGCTGTGTCTAGTCTGCTATTGATTTCATTCTTCTTAGAATATTTATTTTTATTTTTCATATATATGTCACTGAAAATGTCATATATATGTTGTAAAACTTTTAATCCATTATCCTTTGAACAGAATAAGCATAGTGGATTTCTTCTCATGCATATGCTAATATTTCCAAAAAAATAAAGCCCATGCAGATGTTTGTCTAATATTTCTGCCGATTCATTTTCACTGAGTCTTTTTCCTTTGTTAAATTGTTACATTCAGATGTGTTTATTGTATTTGAAAAATTATCTGTAGAAAGAACTTGTCTCAATATAATATCTTTCCCCACATACAATTTTCTTTTCTTTCTGTGAGGCGTCCCAGAAATTTTAGCAGTCAGGGACCATCTTAATCCAAGTCCAAGGACCGAAGATTTTTGTAACCTTCACATGACTAAAGCTGAACTGAAAATTTCTGTGAGGGCTGATTTACTTCACAGAATCTCTATTCTTGGTGGGCCATGGACTTTTGTCCATTTTGCCTAGCAAGGCTACCAAAAATAACATCTCAGGCTCTTAGCCATTTCTTTTGGACTGGCATATACTCCCAGCCAAACAGAAATCCTTAATGCTGGTTGTACCTCTCGAGATCTCCTTATTCTCCCAGATCTTGGTTTTGTAATTATTTACTGCTGTTAGCTCTTTGATCCCCTTAAGAAAAATTTCAACAAATCATCCAGCTTGTCTTAGGTGGAATAATCACATATGAATGACCTGATCTACTGTATTTACTTGGTGATATAGATTGGTTAAGAGGTAGTGAGATGGCCGCATATCTGTAATCCCTTATATAAGGCATCCACTAATTTTGTCCAAAGAAGTGAATTATCCAAGAACAGGCAGAGAGTTAGTAACAACATCAGGGCTAAAACTTAGGTCTGCTAACTGCCTGTCTGAATGCTAATGCTATAAATTGCAAAGTAGTGTCTGTAATATTTTAGATGGTCAATAAATCAAAGAATTACTATATTTATGTAATTTATATTTACATAAAATTTCATAATATGAACAAAGTTAAACTTCTTTGAATGATACTATTCATATGTTTCTTAAAAAACAATGTGGAATTCTCTTTTGGATGGCATTCACTAGTTTTTCATTTAGGGAAAACAGCCAGCAGGATTGATTTATACGAATTCAAACAGCTTCATATTCTATTCTGCTTTTACTTTTCTCTGCCAAAAGTGATATAATTATCTTTTGGCTTCTTTATTTTAAAGCCCAGAGGGAGAGTTTCCTTAAATGCAAATACAATTATCGAAGTCTTAACGTCCAACAACGGACTAGATGCTATACAGAACAAATTTTTAAAATTAGCTTTGCCTATGCTGAATATGAGCCTAACCAATCCAATTGCTACATTTTATTCTTCACAAAGAAGTTACATTTAAAATCCTCTGGGGAAAGAACACCCCTGAATCATTTTATTGTTAGAGGTAAGTCAATTTCTTTTCATCACAAGGACTATTTTCTTCTGCCTAGAATTTAGAAAGCTGGAGAGGCTGTCATTTCCACACTAACAATGAGAAAAAAAGAGTGTCAACTATAGAATCATTAATTTTCTTAAACCCATCAGAGATCTGAAGTTACAGAATAACCAAAGGGGCTAAGATCTTGGAAAGATAGGCACTTCTAAAGTAAAATGTAGCACAGCCATTGTCTCACCTACAGCAGAGCACAGGAGGAAGACAGGGCTGGCATACAGGTGGCTAAAAAGATTTCAACTAAAAAAATATTTAACAATTTGCCAAAGGCTGAGTGTGGGCTAGCATGAGATTATAGAATCCCTGAGAACTGCAAACATAAAAAGAGACTGCATACACTTGAAGATTCTTCTCCAGGGACTTCACCAGGTATTGAAGAAACAGATCGTAAGCTGGGCTGAATATGGGAGAAAACATCCCTTGGTTTAAAACAATCAATGTAATCCATCATGTCAACAGACTAAAGAAAAAAAAAAAAAAAACCAATATGACCATCTCGACAAATACAGAAAATGATTTGACAAAATTCAACATCTATTTATTTTAAAAATTCTCAGAAAACTCGAGAAAGGAAATTCTTCTACCTAATAAAAGGTATCTTTTTTTTTAAATCCTATAAATAATATATAATACATAATTATAGCGGGGTGCGGTGGCTCACGCCTGTACTCCTAGCACTCTGGGAGGCTGAGGCAGGCGGATTGCTCGAGGTCAGGAGTTCGAAACCAGCCTGAGCAAGAGCAAGACCCCATCTCTACTATAAATAGAAAGAAATTAATTGGCCAACTAATATATATAGAAAAAATTAGCCGGGCATGGTGGTGCATGCCTGTAGTCCCAGCTACTAGGGAGGCTGAGGCAGAAGAATCACTTGAGCCCAGGAGTTTGAGGTTGGTGTGAGCTAGGCTGACGCCACAGCACTCACTCTAGCCTGGGCAACAAAGTGAGACTCTGTCTCAAAAAAAAAAAATAGTGTAATAAATAATGATGAAAGACTGAATATTTTCTTCACGATTTCAGGAAAAAGGCAAGCCATCTAACCAGTCCCAATGAACATTGTATTTCAGGTCCCAGCCAATGGAATAAGATAGTACATATGTAGATGCATGCATACATATATACATATATGTATGCACATATAAATGGCATACAGATTGGATAAGAAGAAATAAAATTATATCTACTTGCAAACAACATTATTTTCTACATTGGAAATCCAATAGAATCTATAAAAAGCTAAAAGAACTAATAAGTGAGTTTAACAAGATCACAGGATAAAATGTCAAAATAGAAAAATCAATGATATTTCTATACACTCATGATGAACAATCAGAAATTTAAAATTTTTAAATATCATTTAAAAAGTAACTCTTTAGTGAAGAAATCTGGCAAACACTACCTCTGCCAGGTGATCAAGGTTGACATCAACAGTGATAAGTTGTATTCATAGTATGAATTCCTAATATGATATGATGAGAATGACACTTTACCTCTATGGTCTTTCTTCCAAATTTCCAGCTCTATTCCAATCATGAAGACAATATTAAACAAGTATCAATTGAGAAAAAGCATATAAAATGTCTGACTAATACTCCTCAAAACTGTCAAGGTCACCCAAAACAAGAAAAGCCTGAGAAACTGTCACAGACCAGACAGGCCTAAGAAGACATGACATCCAAATGTAATGTGGCACCCTGGACAGGATTTTGGAGAAAAAAAAAGAATATTAGTAAAATACCAATAAAATGTGATGTTTTGTTTATGTTAGTATGATAATGTTGGTTCCTAATTATTAATAATAAAGGATGCTGGGTGACAGGTATACAATAATAACTCTATATTTTTTCCAAAATTTTCTGTTGATTTAAAACTCTTCTTAAAATGTTTTAAAGTTTATGAAAAATTAGCATTTAAATTTTCACCAAAAACATGAAACACTTAGATATAAATCTGAAAAATATCTGCCAGGTCTATATGCCAAAAAGTATAAAACACCAATAAGAGTAGATAATAATAATAGTAGACCATAAAGAAGACTTTTACAATGGAGGGATAAATCATGTTCATGAGTTGAAAGACTCAATATTACTAAGATGGCAATTCTTAAAATATCTATAAATTCAGTTGAACCCCAACCAAAATCCCAACAAGAATTTTCCTAGACATCAACCAATTGGTTCTAAATTTATATGAAAATTAACAGAAATTAGAAGAGTCAAAAGGCATTCTTTTTAAAGGAACAAAAATTAGAGGGTACATTTTACCTGATTACAATAATTACTATAAAGTTACACAAATCAAGGCAATGTGCCATTGGGTAAATGACAGACAGGAACAGAATAGAGAATTCTAATGTAGACCCATACATATTTAGTCACTTGTGGTTTTATTGTATATATTTAAGGTATGCAACATAATGTTTTGATATGCATATATTAATACATAGTGAAATGATTACTACAGTGAGCAAATTAACATATTCATCTTCTCACATTGTAAAGTTTTTTATTGTTGTTGTTGTTTTGTGGAAAAAGCACCTGAAATCTTTCTTGGCAAATTTTCTGTATAAAATAAAATATTATTAATTGTAGTCCTCATGCTGTACATTTGCACTCTAGACAGATGCATCCTACATAACTGCAACCATATACCCTTTGATGATCATCTGCCCATGTCTTTCTCTTCCCTTCTCTGATAATCAACATTCAACTCTGTTTTTATGCATTGAAAACTTTTTTAGATTCCACATATGAGTGAGATCATGTGGTATTTTTCTTTCTATGTCTGGTTTATTTCACTTAACATAATGTCTTCCAGGTTTATTCATATTGACACAAATGGCAGGATTTCCTTCTTTTTTAAAAAAACTGACTTATATTCATATATATATATATATATATATATATATATATATATAATACACCACAATTTCTTGATCTATTAATCCATTGATGAGCACTTAGATGGTTTCCATATCTTGGCTAGTGTGAATAATGCTGCCACGAACTTGGAAGTGCAGATATTTCTATGCAGTACTAATTTCATTGTCTTTGGTTATGTACCCAGAAGTGGGATTGCTGGATCACATGGTAGTTCCATTTTTATTTTTTTTGAGGAGCCTCCATACTATTTGTCCTCAAAGGAAAAATATTTTCCTTTATTTATAAAATATACATTTTAATTCTATAAAATTTAATTTTGAAAAATTTTGTAATGAGTATTTCACAAGTAAAGGTACATTTAGCTACAATTTCCCATTTTCCCTATGTATGGAGACTTCTGGGACATCCTCTATGTATTTAGGATGCATAAAGAAATCTCGAAACTCAATAATAAAATAAAAATAAGAAAATAAACAACCCAACTGAAATGGGCAAAAGACATAAATAAACACTTCAGTGAAGAAGAGGTAAGTCTGACTTTACATATAAGAAAAGGATATGCTCAACATCATTATACCATTATAAGATACCACTGCATACTGATTAGAATGCTAAAACAAAAACTAAACTAAAAACAAAATAGAACACCCAGAAAAACAAACAGCCTGATAACATCCAGGGCTGACAAGGATGTTGAACAACTGCAATTTTCATACATTGCTGCTTGCAACGCAAACTGGCCCATTCTTTCAACATTAAATATATAGTTTAACCCAAAGGGGAAAATACTTATCTTCATAGAAGAACCTGTACATGAATGTTTGTGTTGGCTTTATTCATAATTGCCAAATTATGAATTGCCAATTGGAAGTAAACCAAATGGACTTCAATGGAAAAATGAACGAAAAATCTGTGATAGAAGTATCACAGATGTTTATACAATCTGTGATGGTTAGCAATAAAAAATAAACTAATAAATTCTTACCTGGCAGAGGAGATACTATCATCAAAGAATGGTTTTATCAGGGTGAGGCTTGTCTTTTGCACTCAAGATATGCTGACCCCTGAGATTCCCACCCACGAGAAACTCAACTGGAAAATTTGTGCTAGTGGAGTAACATAAAAACAACAGCAACAAAAATAAATAAATACACATAACATGAATGAATCACAAATGCATTATGCTACATATGGGAAGCCAGACTCAAAAGCCAACAAAATGTATGATTCATTTATATGACATTCTGGAACTGGCAATACTGTAGGGACAGAAAACAGATCAGTGGTTGCCAGGAGCTTAACGGTGAGACTAAGCAATTAATTAAAAAGGGGAATAAAGTGATGGGTGATGGACTTGATCAGTATTGTGATTGTGGTGGTGGTTACACAACTGTAAACATTTCTGAAAACTCACAGAACTATACTCTGAAGAGGATGCATTTTTCTATATAAATTATATCTCAATAAACCTGAGAAAATAAAAGAATATATTTTTGTCTCAAAATATTATGGGAGTACAAGTGTTTTGTTACATAGGTGGCTTTTATAATGTTTTAGTCAGGGCTATAAGTGTGTCCATCATCCGAATAGCGTTCCTTGTACCTGTTAGGTAGATTTTTACCCTCCTCCCCTCTCCTTGATTTCCAATGACTTTTACTTCTCTCTGTGCCCATGTGTGCCCATTAATTAGTTCCAAATTATTAGAGAGTACATGTGGTGTTTGTTTTTCAATTCTTAGGATGCTTCACTTAGGATAATGGTCTACAATTTCATCCAAATTGCTACAAAAGACATTATTTAATCACAAGGCAAACAATAAATGTCACTGTATTCTTTCTCCAACTTTGATCAGAGATCAGTTTTTGTCCTGAAAATAAGGGCAAAAAGTATTTTCTGTCTGAAGCTGTTTGCTTCAATTTTCTCTGCTACTATGTTCTACAGTCCCTTTTTCTCATTAAATGACCAATTTCTCCAATCCTGCTGCCCAGGCTGTTACATGATAAAACTATCTACCTGCCCAAATTGCTGGTCTGAATTCCTGAATCCCTCTCAGCTGAACTTCTTGTCTTGGTTCCTATCCACATGCCTAGTTTTGGATTTTGATTCTCCTAAGTTACTTGGGCCCTGTAATAAGTAGTGCATGAGTATTTAATGAATAACCATCTTTCTTCAACGTTCAATCTCAATTTAAATTGACAGATGCATTTGCTATATGAAATAGGCACTGTGCTAGGAATTACAGAGGTAATGATGAGCAAGAGACGTATTATTACTGGATATACCTCCTGCCTCCACAGAACTTAAGGGGCTTATGGTAGAGAGCACACCTTCAATTACAATTTAATATGATGAACTCTCAGTTGATATAGGAGAACACGGAAGGACCACATATCAAGTTTAGTGGAGTCAGCCAAGCCTTTTCAAAGTGATTTCTAAGTTGGGTTATGGAGGGTGAACAGGAATCACCCTATAAGTGAAGATAGGGGAGGGGAGAAGTATTTCAGACATAAATAGCACAGTCTGAAAAGCCCCAAATTAAGAGACAAGGGGATACAATCATCTGAAAAAGTTCCTTATTACTGAAACATATGGTAAGGTGATTGCAAAGAGATGAAACTGGAAATGTAGACAGAGATAAAGTCATGAAAAGCCTAATATTCTATATTAAAAGATTTTTGTTCTTCCTGTTTCTGCATAGATACAATTACATTATAATTTTTTATTTGTATACATTTAAGGGCTACCAGTATAAGTTTGTTACATGGATATATTGTATAGTGGTGATGTCTGGGATTTTAGTGTAACTATGACTCCAATAGTATACACAAGTAATTTCTCACCACCTAGCCCTTTCCTACCCCTCTTCTGAGTCTCCAATGTCCATCATTCCACTCTCTGTGTCTACATGTACTCACTGTTCAGCTCCCACAAATAAGTGAGAACATGTGGTATTTGATCTTCTGTTTCTGAGTTGTTTCACTTAAGATAATGGCCTCCAGTTCCATCCATGTTTATTTTTTTTTATTAATGTACACTAGTTTTATGGGCATAGTAACTTAAGAAAATTTACATGGCTCCCAACCTGGTTAGATTTTGAAATTAATCTTTTAGAAGCTCTCAAAGACTTAGTCCCTTTACACTCTCTTTTCTGCTCTTTTCTCCTAAACACATCTATGTTTTACAGGATTAATTATTTCTCCTGCCTATCCCTCCTCATCCATACCAAACAGTCTCACAAACAACTGGTTGATCACAGAATTCACACTGATGAATGCTGAATCTTTAATGCTAGATGCTATGGTCATTTGTCATATTATGACAATTGTTTTGTTGCCTTTTTTTCTTTTTTTCTCATTGAAAATCCTGGCTTACCGTTGTGTTTATTTAATATGTAAAAGGCAGAGAATAAAATAAATTGCTATAATGTTAGAATACTGCATAGCTCAAAATAAAAACACATTTTACATAGTATTTTTTTTTAATTTTAAAAGTATTCTAAGTGCCACATTTTTCTGATAATGCTATTCTCTGAGAGTCATAATTATCAGAGACTTTGACATTTCAGTCAATGTTATAAACAAAAGCTTTGGTGATTTTTTTTTTTTTTTTTTTTGCAAAAAGGAGTCACATAATAGACAACAGACAGAGAAGGTCAGTTTTAATTATGATGCCTGAATTGTCTGTCATGGTTTATGTAAGTTTTATTTTACAACCAATATTGAGTCAGAGGGAATTTAAATTGGTAGATGGTCGGGATTTTCAAAGTAATGGCCTT